>NC_092862.1:23047565-23162507 GCF_032062135.1 Pyxicephalus adspersus
CTTTCAAATGCAATTTTTTTGACTCTTGTACACCAGAGTTATAGGAATTCTACACGATCTACTGGATAACTTGATTAAAAATATACTGTAACATTGTTGCAAACCCTTCCTGTTCTGTAGAATTCTCCCATTTGTGTTTTATGGGGAAATGTGGAAAATTTTATAAAAAAAAAAAACAAAAATTGAAAAAAATATCACACTAAAACAATATTGCAAAATTAAACTAATAATTAAACTTACTAATAATTAAACTTTTCTGTATTCTCACATTCCTAAAAAAAAAAAATATTATACATTCCCTTTAAAGATAAATATAGTAGTTAATAATAAAATGTTTTACTTTCCTTAAGTTTTGCTTAAAAACTAAGTGAAGGGACGGATCAGAATATAATTATTAATGTAATCAGACTTTGAGCCTTTCTAATCAAGGGATCATGCATAGCAGATGTGCATATAGCACTGGACATACCTATGTCTGCTAGACAATACAGGAATCAGAGTGACTTGTATAAGAACAGCTGTTCTAGTGCAGCAAAAACACACACACATTTATCAACACATATGTTCCTATCTCTGTGGTCATAATATACAAGGATCCAACTCAGACAAGGAGTGTCAGCCAGATGTTGACTAATATTTTTCCAGTTTCATGCATTTTTTTTCTTATTAATACACAGAACCCAAGCTACAAAAAATCCAGCTAAGACAGTTAAGGGTCTCCATTAAAAACTTTTCAGGTTAAAAATAAAGAATCTGCAAAGACTCATTTGTATTTAAAGTTTCCTGATCTGAGGGTGTCATCTTTATTCTTCGCCGTTTAAAGTGTTATGTACATGATTGTCCCAGGTCAACATCAGGTGTTTTATCCAAATCAGCAACTCACTAAGTAGCAAAGCAAGTATACAGATGACATCTACAGAACATATCCTTAAAACCAGGTATGCAGTACAAGTTAACATAGTTTCACTTGGGCTTCTCTTTAACCCTTTTCTCACCCGTAGTTTGTATATTAATGCTTCCATCACAATCTGTAGTACTGGGGATAAGTGAATGAACTGAACAACCTGCCCTTCAAGAACCAACACATTGAATGGTTAGTGGCTCTCTATCCTTGCAGTCACAGACAGATTTATCCCACAAAAAAAGAACCATTATTCCTAATTATGTGATTTTGTCAGTTATATCACATACAGCCCCCCAAAAAAGCTTTCATTCGCAGATGTACACTGCTACCTTTAAGCAGTAGTGGCATAAACAATGTCAAGTATTTAAAACCAATTAGGTAAAAAAATATTAAAAACAGGAGAAAATGTAATTCATTAGCCTATTAGCATTGTTAGCAAACTGGTCTAGAATAATCATGCGCAGCTAATACTAGAGCAAGGGTATGCAGGCAGAGAGTATGTAGGAGATTGGTTATAAATATATATATATAAGTTATAAATTCCTACTAGATTTCCGAGTTGCAATATTTTCCTAATGAAAAGTATGGTACAGATTATTCAATCTAAATGCTGGACAGTGACAGCTGTCGATCTTGGGTAGTCTACTATACCTCCCAATGACAGGTAGCGTAAGGTTGGATTGCTCAAATTCCGAATTCTGTTTGAATATTTGAAAAGCTCCGAACTATAAACTTGGAATCAACTCTGATCGGAACTATCCAACCACCACTCCAAAAAGTTTTGGCCATATATATATTTGACTGTCTTCCTATCTGAGAAAAAATAACAACAGCTCTGTAAATAAAGTAGAACTAAACTCACCGGGAGGTAAAGGGGTTTTCTTCCCTCTTCTAACTTCTCTAACATCTCCTTCTGTTTTACAAGGTCACCATCAAATTTGACAACTAAAACAATTCTGAAGAATGGGCAAATAATAAACAATCTACATGTGCAATACCCAAACAGATCAAGGCCATATTTAAAGTATTATTATTTATTATTATTATTATTATTATTACACAGTATTTATATAGCGCCATCATATTACGCAGCGCTGTACAAAGTCCATCGTCATGTCACTAACTGTCCCTCAAAGGAGCTTACAATCTAATGTCCCTACCATAGTCATATGTCATTAATATAGTCTAAGGTCAATTTAGGGGGAAGACAATTAACCTAACTGCATGTTTTTGCAGGAAACCCACGCAGACACAGGGAGAACCTGCAAACTCCATGCAGATAGTGTCCTGGCTGTAAAGGATGGTTCCACAAAGTTCTGACACAGGGGCGATCCTTTCTCTTAAATCTTTCGTGGAGATGTTATAATTTGCATTAATCAAACAAAGCCTGATTTCTTTGTTTTTGTGTCTTCATTTCCAGCTGCAAATTAACAAAATGTATGTATTTTGAAGGAGGTGAATCTTTTCTATTCCCCCAGCTCTATTCTCAGCATAAGGAGAACAGTAGCGTGTGCCAGGGACTCCTGGACTTATTTGCAAGTTATATCATCTGTAGCTGCCCGATGACCATAGGCAATATCTATACTTATATATGGATCATATTTTTGCATTAGACCAATAATGACTGGTTCCTTTTTAGAAGACCTTCCTGTTATTATATTATAGTATAAGGATTCAGGCTAGGAAGCGGGATACAAAGAAGCTCTTCATTTGCATTCCTGCTGCTCTGGATGAAAGAGTAATTAAAAGTCTCAATTGTATGTTTTCATTGGTTTTAAGAGTTCATTGTTTTAAAAGTATATCCTGGAATTCCTTTCTAAATGTTTCCACTTAAAAAAATGTACACATGGACTTATGCACTTCCAGGAACAATACAAATAAGAGCTTTGACAGGAAGAAAAACTCTTTTCAGTAAAACAAACCCACATGTAGCTGTTCCCCTGTGAACTACACATTTTATTATGGGCTTGTAATACTTGATGGGACATTGAAATGTTTGCTTAGAAATCATTAAATAAATGCCTGATGCTGAAAACACAAGATGTTAATCTCTGCAGAGCCATTAAAACATGGGAGATCAGAGAAATAAAAATCAGACATGTTTCCTGAGCTGTACATTACCAAGATATCTGATGTAGAGATGAGTTGTACCATGGTCACCAAGTTATTGTGGAACAACAATGACCAGGGGGGTCTGAGTGTTGGGAGCTACTGTATCAAAAGCTGTCACAGTTTTATTATAAGGAATAGATTCTAGTTTTTCGGAATAATTCTCCTCCCTATATTCACACATACAGAATTTATACATATGTTTATTCATTCGTGTCTTCGTTCGTACAGTCAGGAGGGAGACATAGTGTATAGAGATTTTGAGATATGTTAAACAAGCACAAAGCTACATAACACTTTTATGTAGCATTCAGTCCTTCGGTCCGACTGAACTTTAAGTTTATTGTAGTTAAAAGGATTTTAGGTATATCAAAATTACTGCTTCACCCTTTACTGTCCAGTCACAGGGTGGATATAGTGTTTATGAACTCCAGCCAAAAATAGAAATACAGGTTTTCTGCCCTGCTGTGTTGTCTGGAAGAATGGGAGGATATTGGGAGGTGCAAAGTGTGCTGCTGTGCGAGGGCCCCGGACCCTCCTCAGCCAGCGAAGGCCCCAACCATCCTAAGGGTCCAAGTCAGTTCTACATAGGGACCCACTGTTACCTATGTCCGCCACTGTGAAGAATTATATGAATACAATGGGATAGATAGAAAAATATAGCACCATCCCCCAAACAAAATTGGCTATGAACACCCCTGGATTATATGAATGCATTACAGTGGTAAAATAGATTGAAGCTTTTGCTCGGCACGGCACATACCCCCAGAGTTATGAAGGTTCCTGGAAAATTCAAAGTTGCAACAGATTCAATAGAACGGACTTCCATACAGTCTAATATAAAATTCAAACACTGTCTTGATTTATTAAAACTCTCTAAGGCTGGAGAGGATTTACGTTCATCAGTGAATCTGGGTGATCCAGCAAACCTGGAATAGATCTGGTCCAGGATTCAAAACATTTGCTAACAAATAGAAAACACCCAGCTTCACTGATAAAAATGTATCTTCTCCAGCCTTGGAGAGCTTTAATAAATTAGGCCTACTGTGTTCCATATAATTAAAAATTGTCTCATAAACACGGCAATACAAAAAAAAACCAAACACCTGAAAATGGGAGGATGAGTAATATATCTGAAAGTTTAGCCATCCATAGTAACTGGAAAAACGTGATTACAAGTTCTTTAATGATAAAGTGTATAGTTACATTGTTTTGTAATGTAGAGAAATAACCTCAGAACAGAACTACATTAAATATTGCTCATGCATGTAAAACAAATGAACAACAAACTTCACTTATTAGGCCTGAATTGTTAAAACTCCCCAAGACTGGAGGAGGTAAACTATCATGGGAGAACATAGACAATCCAGCATACTGAAATGGATCTGATCAAGGATTGAAAATATTGGCAAACTAATACCAAAACAATGTTAAGAAATCCATTCCATGTTCACTGGATAACCTAGGTTCTCCCATGACAATCTATCTTCCCAGTCTTGGAGAGCTTTAATTAATCTGGCTCATTTTGAGCATGAGTGAGATTGTGCACTGGTTCATTTATATTTGAATGACGCCCCCTGATGACGTAATGCCCAATCTTGGGCATGCACAGAAAGAACCTTTTAAATTTCATTGCCATTTCATTAAAGATAGAAGTGGCAGCCAAACATTAAAAAAAAGTTTATAAAAAAAGTTTAAATATGTAAAAGGGAAAGAAACTCTTTTACATAATGCTTTTATTTGGATAATAGGTCTGCTTTAAGAACAGCTAATATTCATTGCAAAACCTAGTTTCAGCAGCTGATAAACAGTCCTAGCAGAGCTTTGTCTATAGAAAAATCACATCCTGACAATAGTTGTCAAATAAAAAAGAATACATTATCTTCCAACATCACAAATAGCTCAAAAGTGCTCAAACGATGAGTATTTAAAGAGAACCCCACTGCATACTAAACTTTTAAATGCTCTACCAAAAAGCAGACACCACAAGATATTTGATATCACCTCAGCTTACTTCTACAAGTTTAAAAAACACTTTAAAGTTCAGCAGTTACATAGTTAGATTGAAAAAAGACGTAAGTCCATCAAGTTCAACAACAAGGGAGACATATCCCAGATATAAAACCCTATGGACATAGTTGATCCAGAGAAAGGCAAAAAAAAAACAATTTGCTCCAACAGGGGAAAAATTCCTTCTTGGTTCCATGAGGCAATCGGATGTTCCCTGGACCAACAGTATCAGCTTTAATACCCAGGTATATTCTGTGAAAATATTCTAGAAAAGCATCTAGCTTTTTCCTGGAGCAATCTATAGAAGTTGCCTAAAATACTTCCTGAGGGAGCTTATTACACATTTTCATAGACCTTACAGTGAAGAATCCCTTCCTTATCCGGAGCTTAAACTTCTTTTCCTCCAGACACAAAGAGTGGCTTCTTGTTCTTTGTAATAATCGGGAAGACAATTCTTTATATGGACCATTTATATATTTACAGGGTGATCATATTCCCCCTTAAACGTCTCTTCAGTTCAGCTAATCTCTCCTCATAGCTGAGCTCCTCCATTCCAATATTGAAAAGAAAGTCCTCACCCCTTTCCTAATAAAGAAAAACATAGTACTACTTCTGTTGCTAATAAAAATAACAGTACAATGGCCTGCTGGTAATTATAATAGCTTTGAAGTGCTGGGCACTTGCATGATCACACACCCGAGGTTCGGATGTTATCTCAGGATAGTGTTGTAGTTGCTAAATTGCTTGCGACTACATGATCACTATGATAACAAAAGATTGTGATTACTGGTATCACACTGCTGTGTCTGTTCTACCTTCTTGTCAATGCAAATTAGGAACAGATTTACGCTACGTACGCTTGCTGCTCATCACATTGTCACTAGCTGCAGAGCAGTGTATGGAGGGCCACCCGTGCTCCCACTGCCTGTGCTCCTGTCATCTGCAGCCCCAATATTCACCGGCTACAGACCGGCACAGGTCTGCGGCCCTGAGAGTTGGGGACCTCTGCTGTAGACTATTGATTTTTGTAGATACTTTTATTTCCAAATATTATTTGGTTATCTGAACATTTGTTTTATAGATTGTTACCAATTTGTACCTTTAACAGCCCAGGTTATTGTTATACTATGAACTTATGGATGAGTAGTTGATACAGGAAGTGTTGTTTTGATTGTTGTAAATCTTTTCCTTGTCACCATAATTTTAGGTGTATTTATTCATGTTTAACTAATACATGATTTTTTTTTAGATATCAGTTATAACACAATTTTTGTTTGGAGATAGGAAAATTCTTTTGTTTTTAAATCATTGTGCTGCTGCTTTATGGCCTGATTATAGCCTGAGTGTAGTCTGCAAACAGGATCACAATTATTATTACTTATTATACGCAGCGCTTAAAGACCAAAATCTAATTTCCATACCGTTGTCACGTCATTAACACAGTCTAAGACCAATTTTAGGGAAAGTCATTTACCCTAACTGGGTGGAAACCCACGCAAGCACGGGAACAACCTACAAACTCCCTGCAGATAGTGTCCCTGCCGAGATCTGAACCTGGGACCAGCACAATCTAGAAGAACATTGTAGCTGAAGCATCTGGATAACTAAGGCTGTCTAAACTTAGTTAAAATGTATTTGGCAGATGACATACATTTATTTTTGCTTAATTTAGCGTTTTTCTTACAACAGCCCTAACCAGTTCTGCTGAATTTGTTAAAACTTTTTGCCAATATTTTTCTCTTCGTTGGTATATTTTATTTAAAAACAGTTCCAGGTTGCTGTTTGTACAGTGTAACCTTTCTGCACGGTAAATAAACCCAAATCAGATTTACACATAACAAGGAAAAACATTGCTCAATTACTTCCAGTCATTTGTGATGCCATTTTACATTTTAGTTTCTTCTACCTCTGTCTAACGACTCTGGATGTTTACAGGAAAGGGATTATAAAATTGTAGCAGAGTACAGTTCCTGTGTAATGCTTATATTGGGATGAATGAATGCTCCTTATGTAAATAGAAAACATCTGAGTTCACTCCTGCTTCAAAGCACCGGCTTCCCCATAACTGTACAGACCATGACCGAACAAAATGGCTGCCGAAGTCGTTGTTTTTCTTTTGCAGCTGGAAATCATTCATGGCTCTAGCAGTAGCACATAGGTTCTATTTATTGCACACCGAAAGATAAACTGATTGGACCTTATTAACATACAAAAAATGTGGAACTAATGTGTACAAGAACATGTGAATAAACATGCAAAAACATGCATAGTAAATGAGCATTATTGTATGAACTTATATTCACTTTTCTGCCCTCCCCCATTACAGCTCCATGCAAACTCTTGGTCCTTATGGGGTATTTAACTTATTTGTAGGACATTGCTTGCGTCTAAGGAGCAAATAACCAGACCCAAACATACATATACTGTACTTTATTATAAGTACACGGGTTTATAATATTTATGTTGTTCAAAGTAAAGGGCCATTTTACACCAGCAGTGTGAAACCATATTACTGGCAGCTTCTGGGCACACAACAAACTGCTGCTATGTGCCCATGAGCAGCAAACAGCACAGCGGGTAACCAGATTTGCATGCAGCTGCAGCCACAGTGTAAATCTTCAAAAAAAGCAGCATGGCCAAAAGAGACTTGTTGAATTGAGAATGATGCTGCATGATCTCCTGTCACCAAAAATAGTTTCTGAGCCCTTCTGCTCAAGCCAAGATTGGGTTTGCAGTTGAGCCCATGGCAGAATGCTATGACTCACTGCAGATTGAAAAGGTCCTAAATGTTAGGCTCCCAGCTCCACTCTCTCTGTTGAACCACAATAATAACCATAAAATCTCATAATTTATATTTATATTCTGTCAATCCAGAACTTTCGTGGCTGCCACACTATTCCAGACCATTTCCAAGTCCAAAATCTGGTGAATGTATGTGATTAAGGATAGAGAACTGGCCATACATAATAAGAGCAGTCTGCAAGTATAGGCCTGTTCCGGGAGATTCGCAGCATGACCAGCACTACAATAGATACAATGCAATACTATTTGAAGACATTAGGAGGTTGAAAGTGCTAAATTGACTAACTCTTTATAAGACATGACACATGGAAATTCTATTCATTTATTCAGTTGGCTTTTTCAATCCTTTCAAAGACAACATAACTAGTAAAATCAGTGACACTCCAGAACAACACCATACTATACTAGTGACTACCATGGCCAGTAACCTTTCTAGGCTCCTTCTTCCAAGACATGACTTAGTAATACACTCTGTAACCATTGTACCCTCACTTCTTGATGTGTATAATTTTTGCATTCCATGCCAAAGCACCTATGACTACTTAGGTGTTACAGAGGCAAAAAAGGTCCTAAATTGACGGTTAGTCTGAGTATTCTAAAAAATATTTTCAGTATTTGGCATTTATATGTGGTCAGATATCTTACTTCCACTTTTCCTAATTTCAAAACATTGGTAGACTCCAAGTTGAATACCCAAAAAACTAGTTGCAAGCAGTTCTAAATTCACAAGGTGTATTATTTCCAGTCTAGAGGGCACCTGAACTAATGGAGCCTGGAGTAACAACATATGCTGTAGTTATATTTGCGCACTTAGGACACGGTCTCTGCAAAGTTCAGTAAGAAAGTGAAGATAATTATTTATAACTGATAGTATAAGCAAAAGAACCTTTACCCCTTTCCAAGTCTCGTCTTCTGGTGTTTAGTCCCAGCACGGGCTAAGAGATGCTATTCATCTTCTGTCACATTCCATTTTTACATGTATTTATGCACATTCTTTCTGCAGTCTGGCTTATTAAGAAATATATGATGGGCGAGGCAAGCCCATGGGACAGAAGATCACTTCTCTTTGTCAGCCAACAAGACAATGTGCAGTGAATTAAGATTCTCTGTATGGGATCAGAAAAATTCTGTTAGTCTGAAAAAGTTCTGGTCTCTTTTCGGGTCAAGGTACTGCATAAACTCCAAGTATCAGCCACGGAGCTAGTTCCAAAGAAATAACACTAATGTATGTTATCTTAACTCTTTTTAACCAGGGAAAGGTATTTCTGGAATTATTTGCACATCTTTGATGTTGAAAAGCCCACTGCTAGCACATACTTTCATGGTTTATATATAGATAAAAAGCCAAAAGTCCCAAGACATAAAAGGACTCCTGATTTATGAAACATTTACAATGTAGTCCTTTTCCCAGCTTTAAAAAGGTAGTATATGTTTTTAGGACAATCACAAAAATGGAAAAAATCTTTATGTCTATATGTTTTATTAATAAAGTGCCCAACAAACCAAATATTTTCTTAACTAGAGATGTAACAGGGTAGAATTGGAACCCTTATCAAGTTTTTAATGATATCCAAGGGTCCGTTGGAAATTTGTTACCTTTTTCCATTCTGGGGACCTAAGGGGAGAGGAAGTAGGGGGAATTCTCCATCAGCAAAACAGACCAAATAGGGATCCTAAAGGGTAGGGCAAGGTTAATACTCTTAGAATATGTGTCTAAAAAAGTTAATTTATGCCCTATGCCAAATGCCCTACATCTTTAGAACAGTATCTATGTATGCACAAAATGGTGTCCATTTAAATCAATGGACTGTACGGTTATTTATGTGAATGGAACTGCAGTACAAATACACTAGTATAACTCTACAGAAGAACTTGGTTGCTGGTGAGTATTTTTTTTATCAAAAGGGGTGTAAATAATTCTTTAACTGTACAAAAAGCAGTCTGCCAATCATTACCATCGTGAGCCACAAAGGGCACTTCCATGACTCTGAAGTCCCCCCCCCCCCCCCAGCCCAAGGCAGCTTATTTTGTATAATCTTACGGCTTAGTAGTTAAATTTTTTTAAATATTAATTTCCTGTAAATTAATTTGTCTGCATCACAGAAGCTAGCTTTAGACCGGTGTTTGCAAATATTTGTATATTCAGTGCAGACATATTTGTGGGGTTTCTAAATGAAAATTTCCCACGGAAAATGTACACTTAAAATGTACACTGCAAATATGGAAAGTTTGTGCTGAGTATGAGAAATGTGATTGTTTTCATTTTAATGGTGTTTTCCTTTGAAGCACATAGTAGATGGATATTACTACAAAATTCTTTCCATCCGCCAATTTCCTGAGTCCCAGATGGCTTTAAAGTAATACATTTTCGTTATGAAAACCTAAAAAATTCATGTCATTCCTAATATGGAAAATGTAAACACAGGTTACAGTGAAAATAGAAGAAACATGCAAATGATTTTCCCCGTATGTACCTTAAAATGACCTCCTTCTATGTCACCATAACATTACACTGTTAAGGAATGTGTGCCTCAGAATGCTGATTGAAAACATCACATAACATGAATTGTGTTCTGCCAGCAGTATTTATACAATTTGGATTAAGCCTCCAGCCTAGACCTTTTGGCATCCAAGCTTTGATTATTATCAGCAATATCTGATTTTGGATTTACAAAGTCAAATAAATGATGCTAACCAATTTCAGCAGTGACAGTGAATGATATTATCAGCCTTAAAAGTGTTGAGCACTCCCCTCCAAACTACATAGTCTTAAACTTATATGTGTGTAAAATCTAAAAAAAAATCAAATACAAGTTCTGCTTTAAGTAGAACGGAGGTGGATTGGTTACGTTACTACTAGTCAATATCATTGTACTAATCATTTTCCTGATTGGTGTGCCTTTACTCCTTATTTTAAAGTTAGGGGTAATTTTAGGATCCTCCTTTAAAAAAATATTTGCACTACAGACCCCAGAATTATACTTATAATGATCTGCTTGGTCGTCCAGTGACCAGAGTTGCATTTTTCATTTTGCTTAATGGACATCATAGGACACCGGTGCTGTAATGTGGAAAATCTGGAGACAACCCACTGTTTTTACTGGAGGAGCTGGCAAATTGGAATGAAAGTAAAGTGGAACTGTTAAAGCAAGCATAGAACCTGCTCTTGACAAACGACCGTCAGCCTTTTGTAAGTCTAAATCTTAGGGGATTGAGGGTTTTTGCATATAAAATACATGTTTTAAACAAAGGGTCTCAACTATTTTGTGATTTCAGTATTTATATCATAAAGGGGCCATGGTGTTCACTTTCCACAATACCCAGGGTCCATTTTATTCTTTATTAAAACAGATTGAATGGTGACTTCCTAAAAGAGTTCCTGCACAACCTAATTCTGAATTGGGAGTTGATTACATCCAAATCTTTGGTTATATTTGGTACATATTTTATCATGGGTAAATATGGATAAATCTGAATATAGCTGCACCGATCATGTTTACTCCGACCCGTTGTTCAATTGGTACAATTTGTTTCCCCTTTACTTGGTTAACTTTGCATAAACCACAGCTTGTGTCACTATAACCTATGTACAAACCATCTAGAATTCTCATAGCAGTAACAAGTAAAAGTAATAGTAACTTGAGCAAATACATCATGAAGCCTAATATTCTGTGGAGACCAGACTATTTATAAATATTTACCAAGATCCTTAATAAGAGACAGAGCTTCCCATGAGATAAAGGCTCCACCACCATCATCCATGGCTCCTTGCCCAACATCCCAGCTGTCCAGATGACCACTGACAATTACAACCTAAAAAATAAAATGTATAAAAGAAATGTTATATATAAAACATGTGTTATGTTTTCACAATTTTTTTTACCAAATCAGTTTATGAAAAACCATGTGTTTTGAAGGATGATGAATCGAGTTTTGTTCCACATAAACATGGATATAATTGATGAAAAGCTGTCTTCGTTGTTGGAGACCTTACAGTATATTGTAGAAGGTTCCTGGCAGTGGATGTTTGGAGCTGTTTTATGATGGGATGACATGTTCATTTTGGAATGGCAATAGATTCAGAGGCATCCGGAAACTGTGTCTCTGGGTGGGAGTAATTCTTAATAAGCCTGTAAAAGCCATTTGGGCAGAACTTTCACTAAGGAGCTTCATGAGATCATAAAATTAGCAGAGATCCTGTTTCACGGTTTTCAGTAAAAAAAAAAGAACTATTTTAAGATTTGCTGTTAAAGAGGATAATGAGGTTAAATCATTTGATAATAGAAATCTGTGCTTCCTACCGGGGGATCATGGAAGAGATAGTGAGGCGCGTTCTTTGTAGACTATGTGGATTATACCAGATTAGGAAATGAGACTCATTGTTGTTTGGGATATTGTTGTTTCAAATATGTATTGCATTGTAAATGCTATTGAATCTGCCAATAAAAACACATTTTTATTATTATTATTTTTTTTTTTTTTTTTGTAAAAACACTTCTATTGATATACTTGATTTCTTTAAACAACCTTTAGATTCTGTGAAAGAAAAAAAAACTTAAACAGAGTCTACAATGTGGCTTCTTATAAAAAAGAGCAAATAAAGTATTGAAATCATCTCTAGCAGCTATTTATGTAGAAGAAATCTAACTGCATATTCCAGGCTGCAGCAACCCCCTACTGATATGCATTGTTCAATCTGCACAGATTACATTTTACTCATCTTCAGGTTTTTATTAGGTCAGGAAAATGAAGAGATCTAAGGGAACTGCTGTAATAAACAAATTTGCCATTTATATAAAAATTTGCCATTTATATAATTTCTGTGTAGTGTTTTTTTTCTTCCATGAAGATTTCCCATCATTTCTTGTCCTGGTGACACCATAATTACACCCCGATACACAGGTAAGTCACCAGGACAGAAAGCAAGGGAGTATTTCCCTAGATAAACTCTTGTGGGCAGGGTTCTTTCCTCGTCCGGTGTCATGGTTTTTATATCTGTAATTTTCAAACCCTATTTAATATACAGCGCTGTGTAAATTGTTGGTGCTTTAATAAATATAGTTTAATATCAATAATAAGGGGACACAGCAAGAAAACTAGAGAGAAGTTCTACTTACCCTTATCAAGGCTAAAACTTAAAAAACAGACTGGTTGTGGTTGGGATTTCATTGACATATTTCACATAAACTGATGTGTGATTACAATAAGTGTCCTTGTATTTTTAGAGATCATTTCACAAATATACAACACCAATGCTTAAAAATGTGTTTTATTTTATTTTTCAGTTCCACTTTTTGTTAATGCTCCCGTTAATACAGTATATAGTAACTGTTCCTAACCTTGAGAATGAAAATGTTTTTTGTAGGTCTCCAATTGTATTGTATACACAGGATGTAATCTATGCAAAATCACATTTTGTACAGGTTAGCGTTATAATTATTGAAAAAAATAAATACATGCTCCTCCTACAAATGTTTTTATTTTAACCAAATGTAACCAATTGTGGTCAGACAACTTGTTTTGCACATTCTTTCATTCTGATGGGATGGAGAAGGACTGTTTAATTTTTTCACAATGAATAATTGAAGCCTCGCATCTATATTAAAGCCTAACTTTGGGTTTGCCAGACTCCCTCTTTTTGCCCTTTAACATTTACTGCTCAAGGTTGAGGATTTACTTACCTTTAAAGGGTTATTCCAATCATATGTTTTTCACTTTTTAGTGAAAACATTTAATGCTTATTTTAGAGCTTTACTATGGTTTGTATCATCATTTGAGTCCAAATCTGTCCTCACTTGTTATCTGGGGCAGTTTTTGGGGTAAGGTGTGTCACTGGAGTAAATTACAGAAATTGCTCAATATAGGATCGGGAAGCTGGAGGAAAGAATGATTTCTGGTATACAGGATTTCTGGTATACAAATTCTTACCAAATGTTTTCACCTTACAGGTTTCTTGAGGCCATACTTTAAAGGACTTCTGCCCCCCAGGCACGACTACCTTTCTACATTCTAGTAAGTGGCTAAAGCTTAATAAGCTATGGATGCACATCAGATAATAGTCATCTGAGATAAATGGTCATGTTTGTCTCAAGCAAAATCTAGCATGTGTTAAGCAGTTCCTGCTTGTCATTTATCAATTCGCTACAGCCACTGCTGGTCAGTCCTATTGAGGAGAGCACAGCAGGGTGCTCACTAGCCCTCCTTTGGTGTCCATTGGATGTCAGTATGAAGCTTTAACATATGCATATCTAAGTTTAAAGCAGAACTCTATCAGCTTACTTGGAAAGTCTTGACTTTTCTGCCAAGTACGCCTCCTACGTATTGTTAAATTATTATAAATGAGATCTATGTGATCAAAGTATAAAGTGAAAGATAAATGAGCATTCTCCCAGGTTTTCTTAGGCTAGCCATATGATGGGTCAGAGCTGAGGAAGAGCCTGGAGAAGGTTCACATGGCCCTGTGCCACCATTCTGACCTGAGGTTGCAGGATGCAACAATATCATCATATTACCCCTATTCTGGTTGCTCCTGTAAAGCTGTGGCCAATGCAGGCAGCTAGGACATCCTGACCAGGCTGCACTTATAATGGCCCTTCCCTATCTTGGTATGCCTCTGGGGTAGGACAATGAAAAAAAAAACTGTAAGAGATCCTCCTGCAGATGTAGGATGGACATCTTTTGTGCCTTTTCCCGTGTGTGGAGCACTGCACTGTTCACTGAAGAGGGTAGGGGGAGGATGAGCGAATGTCACCCCTCTGTGCTCTCCTCCATAAGAGTGGACAGCGGTCATAATTCATCGCAGTGGATTGATGAACCACGTCAGGGGACTCGTGTACATGTCAGATGAGCATGTCTGTCTCGAATCTAACATGTGCATGTGACTTTACCCCTATCAAAAGATAGTTTGAAGTTTAAGCAATGTACTGCAATGTATCTGAGTAGTAGTAGAAGTGGTAAAGTTTACTATATAAGAAAAGATCTGTGGATTTTTTTGATGCTAAATAGTTGCAGCTGAGCACTGCAACACTTACCATATTAAGCAGTAATACCTAACAAAACATAAGCAGGTATCCCGATAATTGACCTTCCCAGGGTCCCATGGATCTAGCAGGAGCAATAAAAAAATACCACTTTGTGTAATTTTCATCTCTTACCAGGAGTCTTTTGTACAAAAAAGATCATTTAGCTGAACATAGCTAGAATACAAAAGGCTGCACAGCAGTGTTAAGTGGAGTCAATGCAAATGGGAGACAGGCAAGTGGCAATAAATAGACCTTATCTTCAGACCCATCATCCGTTTTTATGGTTTGTCCATATTAATTAAAGGCAGCCGAGTCATTTTATCTAGCTGATTCCAGCTGGTCTGCCCTCTTAGATCACACAAGTCATGAACACTGGCCGGCTTGTCTCAGGCTAAACATTTGCATTAACCTGCTAAAGTTTCATAACTGAAGTTCTGCTCGCAGACTATGCCCCCTCATTCTATCGGTTTGGCAATCATTTATACTGGCTTGGTTCCATCCACGAACCATCCCTGTCCCCTGACAGCTGAATCAAGGCCCTGTTCTTGCTGCCACTGAGTGCAAAAGGCTTGTTTTGACACTGTACATTTCTTCTGTAAGGGTCTCTATGTACACAACAAGGCTAATATTGGCTTTACACTGATGTTCTCACTACAACAAACACATGCACTGGGATGTGGATTTTCAGCTTGATATTCTTTCAGATCTTCATAATAATGAATTAAGCCTGCAGTAAATAAAACAAGTTAGATTAACCTCTGACTGCCTAATGGATTCATTTTGTTTATTAGGATTCGCAAGTGGCTTAATTTGCAGGTTGGACGTTTTCAGATACCATTGAGGTTTTGTAAGACTAGACATTCAATGCAACCCGACTTTTCCTTCTTTTGTGGTTAGCGAGTTTTTCTAAGCAAAATGTGACCTGTTAGCCTTAATGTTGTGATTAGAAAGCATTCAAAAGTGTGTGAGAATCAAATCAACAAACTTCCGTTTTGATCCTTGTTGGTCTGTAAAATACATAATTTAAAGTTTTTATTACATCTGTTTGGCAAGTCCAAAAAAATAAGTTTCTCTTATGAAGAAACCATGTGATTCAAGCTTCTTGTGCTCTCTTTTTGACCATTATCAGTTCACTGTTTTCTATGTAGATTACAGACAAGCACCCCTATACTGTGGTAGAGGAGAGTGAATGGTGTTTTAAAGTTCATATGTTGCTCCTCCAGAGATACTGCATTGCAAACAGGTGGTAATTTGCAGGACAGTCCAATGGCACCTAAAGCACAAGTAACTTTTTTAAAGGTGGGTAGATTACTGCATCACTTTAAACCATACAGACTACTTCTTGTACCTTCTTGGTCGTCCTCATTTGTTTTATTAGTCGGTCCTATCTGCCCATCCATATAATTGGATGATTCACAGACCAATAGGAATGGGCATGAGGGACTGGCCAGGCTTCAGTATTTGTACTTTTTTTTTCGTACGTCGACCCTATTTTTTTTTGTAGCTACAAATAAGGTAAACTTTTTATTTTCTGTTGCTGTTTTAGGATTTTTTTTTCCAGCTCACTTAACTTTTGCCTGTTATTTCCATATGTGTGGTAACTTTCTTTTCCAGTCAACCTTATTCTATTTTCCAAGCAGCGTTTCTGTGAAGATAATTACTTAATAAACACCAACACAGATCAATGACGTGCCAGAGACATCATTGCTGGGGATCTTGCTTTTTTGCCTCTGGCTCTTTTGGAACAAACAATTTGCCCCACTCTAAAGTATATTAAATAAGGATGGATTTAATTTTCTGTTTTGTCCTTGGGAAATGCAGTGCAATAACAATGCAGAGTCTTGTAATGTCTTTATCCTAAAGAACACAACTATGTGTCATTTCCATCTGAACTGATCATATGGCAAAAAAACAGAGTATAGTAAGGACAAAAAAAAACTTTATGGCGTTGGGACCTCCTGGAATTATTTATACTAGTCCAATGTGGAGACGCATGTGCAGGGTTGTCATCTATTGTTAGGAAAACCCCAAATGCACCTTTTCAATGAACTACAGCTTAACACATAGCAACATACGGCTGTGCATTGCACTTTAGAAAATGAAGCATACATTTGTGTGCCATGTGCTGGATTGGTTAACCCATTCAAATGACCCAAAGGCAAAGTGCATTGCAACATTGCATTGATTTTAGATACCTGGAATGGATTACAAGCCCTCCTCCCCTTCCCCGGTTGTTCTCCCCCTACCCTCTCCATAGAGCAGTATGAGAGTATGTACAGGGCTCGTTCATGCATCGTGTAGTCGTTTATTATTGCACGTGTGTACACAGCCTAATGCTTGCAGTTGCTTCTCCCCTGGAAAATCTTTGTCTTCTACTTATAGCCCTGAAGGTTGGATCAATGGGTCTTCCCTGCTAGTTAGGTTTCCGCCATAGTAAGAGCACTTAAAACAAAAAACAAACAAATTTTAGTGATGTGCGATCTATGTGGTTTTTGATTCCGTGCCACTGAAGAAACCTGGCAAAAGCGACCTGGTAATCCAAAGTCTAGTGCTGCAAGTGGGAGACAGAGAGACATCAGGAGAGAGGAGAACAGGCAGATCAGGATAAATGTTCAAGCAAGCACTATATGACCTGCATGTATATGAAGTCTTTATCAGGCAGTGGGAGCTTTATCATATGGATACTGGCGGAGCTGTATTAATAGGAGAGGGAGCCATGCAGCTTAATTGGTTTTAGACTGATCGAGAGTAAGATGTGACTGTTTGTCATAAGCTTTGACTTACAGTACTGGAATTGAAAGAAAATAAGACCCAGGGGTTTGACTTTTTCCTACTCTTAGCAGCAATATATTACAAGGAATCTGCCTTCCCAGATTCACTTTACACCAGGCTAGCAGTAATGCACGTTTTAGAAAAGTATGTCTAAATTGTTATATCTGCTAAATGTACCCAAATTATCAGTTAAAAGAACTAGATACCCCTGTTCCACAACACAATCAGATACATAACCTCCATTGCAGCAGCTGTGGAATCTAGGTACCCCTGCCAGACCCCACTGCACTGCATTCTGATAAAGTCATCACTTGATTTATACTGTTTTCTCCTGTTGGTAAATGTGCACTGTATGAAAACCTGTCTGGCAAAATCTTTTCCCATTCTTTTCCTTGTCAAAGTGCTTCCAAGAATAAAGAAAACTACAAAAAACATAGTCGTGTTTTAACACAATTAACATTTTTAATTAGTACATAACCGCACCAATTAGTGATTTTACTTTATCATTCCGGAGTTCAGCTTTAAAACAGGGTGTATGCAGAAAACAAAATATTCTGGGTGTCTGGTTTAGACGATTGGCTTATTTGTGTATTGGCAGCCCTCCCAGCTTCACAAGCTGGGACAAAATTGTAAATAGTTTATATTACTAGAAAAAGCTCCACCATTATAAAACATGAAAAGAATTTTGTTAAAAAAAGTAATTTGAAACCATTTTAGATAATTTTCCCCCAGCCACAACACCATTTTTAACACCATTAGTTGTGGTTTACCTTGGTAGGCCCATGAAATAGAGTTGTAATTATGGACTTTAACATGGTCCAACAGGAAGTCCATGAGATGAATCCATCAACTCCTGGGCTTTGCATCTAGTTATAAATAATTCTTTAAGAACATAATGTATAACAATGTAACCAAATTGCAAAGATCTTTGCATTTCTGATATGACTTCAGCTGTTGACCTGGATTGTCCTCATTTTGCTGAAACTCTGACTTTCATGACCTGATTTGTGTGACTTCAAAACTGGCTGCTCACCTCACCTGCTTTGCATTACCAGCTCATCTTAGCTATAGAATGGTCTCCTCACTAGGACCAGATAATCCAGAGCTTAAGATGAGCTGAATGCTCAAAGCGGGCAGCAGTTCCTTATTCCTACTGCAAAGAGTTAAGGTACAGGAGGGTCCAGGCACGCTCACACATAAGGAAATTCACTGCTATTTTTCAGGAGGAATTCATTACAAAATTTACTATTTTAATGTTATTTCTCAGAATCCCCCTCCCACCCCTGCAAAATCAGGCAACAGAACAGGTAGCATAACGCAAGAATTTAGATTTTACACTTTTGTGGCACAGTAACTAAAGCACATGTTTGCGTTCTAATGAAGAATTGTAGTATATGTGCATTTTGTATACATCAAGTTTCATCAGTTTTTAGGTAAATATACCCCTTTAAGGCAACTTGGCCATAGCCACCATTCCTCCACCTAGATTACCCAAGGGTTCTCTGAGTCTTCCACAATCCTAGCAATGCCCTGCTATTTAGGCATCGTTAGAATTTCCTAATGTTCCCTACAATATAGCACATTGTATTATTTGGAGTTTAGGTCCACTTTACGTTTCTGAGAATACTTGTGTTCCAGGTGAATAATACAAGTTGATTCAAATCCTATCTGCTCTCCCAATAAAGATGCATATAATGTTAAAACAGAATAAGAAGCCAAAGCTAGGAGATTACAGGCAAACAAGAAAAAAACATATTCCAGTTTTAAAAGGGAATACAGGGAATGGCTGTGTTCTAATATTAAGTAGAGAGCCATTCTACTGCACATCTATCTCTGAGGGTGTCATAAGCCTTTGCATTTTTTCATCATATTCTCAGTCTGTACTGCCTAGCTTTGTGCCAGGTTTATTAAATAAACATCAGCATAGATCAACTACCAGTCAATGATGCCAATGAAGAGTCATTTCTTCTTGCCTCCAGCTCATTTGGAAGGAAAAATTTGAATTTTGGACCCATAAGTTCCAGGTTAGCAGCTATTAAATAAGGATGTATTTTATTTTTCCTGTGACCTATAATAATTCTAAGCAAATGCAGCAGCACAAAATCTTGTATTTTGCACAAAAAAATTTACAATAAAGGGGAACTCTGCTAAATTGATTATATAGATTCACTATAATTTCAGAGAAAAATAACCATACCTGCTTTCCACTAGACTGGACTTAAGCTACATCCTAAAATTATATGTATTGCATTGCATTATTGCATGCATTATATGTAGATATCAATTTAAAATAAATGACTGTACAAGCTCTGGGTGCTGTTTTATGCAAACACCAAATTAAAAGAAAAGTTTCTGCTTGGCTACTGTGCCTCATTCTTGGTTAGTGAAGAAGCTCATCACATTGATCAACTTTGATGTATGAAAGGGACAAGGCCAAAAGTGTGCTCAAAGAAAGAAAAACCCTGTTTAATAAAGAGAATAAAAAATTTAAAAAAATAAACTAATTATTAAAACTTTTAAAAATTGTAAAAATATTTAGTATTTTTGTCAGCCCAATATTAAATATGAGCATTTTATTAAATTAAATTGCCTAAAAGCTGACCTAACGTGAGAGAATTAGGAAAACACATCAGGAGGTAGTACTATTTGACAAAAGAGACATGCAATGTGTCTGATTTATTGAAGCTCTCCATGGCTGGAGAGGATACACTTTCATCAGTGAAGCTGGGTGATCCAACAAACTTGGAATCGATTTCCTAAAACTCATTTGCTATGTATTAGCAGATGTTTTTAACCCTGGACTATATCCATTCCAGGTTTTCTGGATCACCCTGCTTCACTGATGAAAGTGTATCCTCTCCAACCTTGGAGAGTTTTATTAAATTATGCCCAATGTCTCTTCAACATAACTAACTTCCTGGCTCCTGGTGCCTTTTTGTTTCAGCTCTAAACTACATGGCGCATGTGTTGTGTATCTTAGAGCTCAGCTCTATGTGTGGCAACCAGGATTATGTAACGCCTGCGAATGTGCAGGGGTTACATCATTCAAATGGTGGGGAGGATTGCTGTCTCCATGGACCATCCTGGACCTGTCATAGCTGCAGGGGGACAGCATAAGGTAACTCTGTTGATGTGCATACTTGCTGAATATGATGTGCATACTTGCTGAATATGGCAGAAGTAATGAGTTATGAATTATGAACTATGGCAGTATTGAGTTTAGTTGCACTTTAAATGTCTATAACAATGTAAAACATTTTTTAATTATTGAATATATTAACTCAATAGGCTCTATTGGGAATCTTCTAGGTCCACGTGTTTCAATGGCAGTAAATTATTATTATTATTATAATACAACATATTACGCAGCGCTGTACATTAAATAGGGATCGCAAATGACAGACTAATACAGACAGTGATACAGGAGGCGAGGACCCTGCCCCGAAGAGCTTAGAATCTAGTAGGTGAGGGAATTTCACACACAATAGGATGGGAGATATGTAGTGGTGGGAAGAAGTGGTGGTTTCAATTGACAGAAGAAGACGGGTAGGCAAGTTTGAAAAAATGGGTTTTGAGTGCTCTTTTAAATGAGCAGAAAGTAGGAGCAAGCCGAATAGGACGAGGAAGACCATTCCAGAGAGTTGGAGCAGCTCTAGAGAAGTCTTGTATCCGTGCGTGTGATGAGGTTATGAGTGAGGAAGTCATTAGTAGGTCATTGGAGGAGCGGAGAGAGCGGCTAGGGGAGTATTTTTTAACCATGTCAGAAATGTAAGTAGGACAATAACTGTGGAGGGATTTGAAGGCAAAGCATAGGAGCTTAAATTTGATTCTAAGGTGAAATGGAAGCCAATGGAGAGAACTACGAAGAGATGCAGCGGAGGAGGAGTGGAGGGAAGGATGGATGAGTCTGGCTGCAGCATTCATGATAGATTGTAGAGGAGAGAGTCGTGTTAGTGGAATATTAGCGAGAAGGATGTTACAGTAGTCCAGACGGGAGATGATAAGAGCATGTACAAGGAGTTTGGTGGTCTCAGGGGACAGGTAGGGGCGGATTTTGGAGATGTTGCGTAGGTGAAAGTGACAGGACCTGGAAATGTTCTGAATATGGGGGGTAAATGAGAGGGCCGAGTCAAAGGTGACACCAAGACAGCGTGCCTGAGGGGAGGGCCGAATAACAGTGTTGGTAATGATTCCCACCAGGGTGTTAGATTCCCTATTTTATAAACAGACCCTGTAGAGCAAGCGTAAGTTGAGACTTGCATTTTTGGCAAGTGGTTTTACTGCTCAAAACTGGGTAGGAGAAATGGTTACCAGTGGAACTGATTTGACATGCTATAGGAGGAGGCAATGTTGTTGTATGTTTGGTAAACACAGCGGTAAAACAATGCAAGTAGTAACTTAGCCTTATTCTCTAGTTAATTGAGGCATACAAGGGCAGCTAAGTTTGTTCTAGGCATCCACTAGCCGTAAATAGGTATTTTCAGTTTTGGCTGGAATATATTGAACACCTATAGCAACCTAAAAACACAATGCGAGTACAAAATCAAGTGTTGTATCTTTGGGTGAAGTTTCACAAAAGCAAGTGACTTGGAACCTCATCTTGATTATGCTCTATGTTTAGGGTACCATTTGCCCATTTGCTTATGTGAAATGCGCATGTGACGAGCTAGATCAAGTGCCGCTACATTTGTTTGCTTAAAACCTCATAGGTAGGTTCTGATTGACACATCAATGGTACAACCTCCCAGTCGCATAAGCTGAGATGGACACATTATGGCACAAAGATGACTACATCACATATATGGTAAGACTGCAAGATTGATGTGTCAATTACATTTACCCAAGCAAGGAAAACCGTAATGGGAGGACCAAAGAAATAATAATAAAAAGTATAAAAATTATTAAATAAAAAAAGTATTTTTATTTTTAATATTGAGGACAGGGGATGGGTTTGAACGAGATAATGTTATTGTGAAAAAAAGCTTGGCATTAATGTTTTAATATTCAATTCTTCCTAGAGTGTTCATTCAATATCAAAAGCTACTACAGTCATAAATCTATATAATTTGGATAACAATATTTCAAGTTCAATGCGACTTATTAATCTGAACCCGTTAGCTGTACCAGAGGATGTAAAATATGAAATATTACATCATTGCAGTTGTTGATTTGGCTCCTAACAAAAGAGGGATGATGATATTCTGCCATCACACCCCACCATTGCCTCCAGCTCTGTAAATAAGAGAGAAAAACTCTCTGAAAGAAGCAGCTGGCTGACGATGTGTAGCTTATTTCATGGGCAATCAGACAAATCAGGATTCACGACTCCTGACGCCAGAGCCACTCCACAATCATCAAAAGGTGAATCCAGACGGGTCGCCTTGTCAGGAGAAAACAACCTTTATGAATGCTTTGCAGCCACTAACGCTGGCGCCTGTCTTTTTTTTTCCTAAACATTGGCAACAATCCAGCAGTTGCAATGATAAAGAACACAGTTGTGTCTTAACGTACTTTATCCAAAACACCAAGGTTTCACATAGCATAAAAGGATCTTTCCATGAGCCCTATAGCAACACATTTCTGGGGAATAGCAGAGCAACAAAAATTGTCATTGATCTCTGAGATGAGCACATTATGGCACAAAGTACACATCCCCAAATATGGCAAAAATAATTTGTTAAACCCAGGCAACTTTATTTTCACTCCTTTATACTAACTTATTATTAATAATGTAAACATTTAGAGGCTGGAAAATGGATGACTTTATAAAGTTAAATAATATACCTTTTTAGACATCGGACCAAACAGAGCAGTGTTCATCAGCCAGGCTTCATGGAACCCTGGTATTCCTCTTGAGGTTGCTAGGGGTTCCTTGAACAATGTGCAATTTTTGCCTCCATTGTGACGCCAATGATCTTTTTGGCTATGTGTAAGGGGGACATTCTTCCCACCAGCCAGCAATGTAAAAAGTATTCTACTCACTGACCATTGCACTAATATACTGTGAGCTGCGGCTTTGGTAATTATAGCTGGGGTTCCCTGAAGACCTGGAAGTTATTTCAAGGGTTTCCTCATGCTAAAAAGGCCAAAGGATTACAGAGAGGGACAATAAGTAGAAAAGAGGGACAATTACAAAGAGAGGGTAGAGTTCTTTCAAACATGACACAGTTAGACTGCTACACAAGGGTCTAGAAGTGGAGTAAAATGTTGCTGGGAGTGGAGTCTCCACAAACTAGGGAAATTTTATGTCAACATTTGTTTTTGTTTTTTGGGCCCTATATTCCCACCTGGTGATTCTGCCAGTTTTACATTTGTATATGAACATGTTAGGGTGAAGTTAGAAGAAGTTAGGGTGACCGGGGTGATGTAACATGCCCCAGTCAGAAACACATTAGTAAATGTGTTCACAAGATGCACAAGTAAGTAAAAGAGAACTAAACGGTTATAAAAAAGACGTCAAAGGTTGGGGATGGGTATGAAAATGGGGAGAGGAAGGTTAGGGTTTAGTAATGTGCACAGAGGCGTGGGGGTGGTAGAATAAGGTCTGGTGCTGGAGAACCCCAGTTACCCCAATTCCCCCACACAGGAACATTCTTTCTCATAAGTAAGTTATTCTTTCAAAGGAAATGAAGAATAAATATACTAAAATCTTAGAGTCTATATTTGATAAAAAAATATAATGGGTATCCATTATTATGCTAGATATTTTTTCTTTAGCTGAAAGGAATCTACACAATGCTCTTTTAATTGCGAAGTGAATAAAAGAAGTTATTGGCTGCAATGAACAGGCTTGGAAGCCAAGAATTTTGCATTGCTAGACTAAGTATTTACAATAAACAAAATGCTGTGGAGTTTGAGCAGACTTTAGGAAGTAAAGGCCTTGGTTTGTAAGCAAAATACTAAATAATGGAGCTTTATAACTAGAATTTATTGAGATCTTGGATGTCAGAGATTTGTTTAATTGTGGAACTTGGCTTGACAGACATGCACATAGTTTACTGCATCAAATATTGAAATCTACTTTCACAGCATCCCTATATACCCTCACAATAAAAAAGGTCTATTAACAGCCAATAGTGCCAGACAACTTTATTGAATGAATATCAGATTATGTAAATTAAAATGTAGGAATCAACAAGGGTCTTGCACAAGGGGCCTGATTTATTAGAACTCTCCAAGGCTGGAGAAGATACTCTTTTATCAATAAAGCTGGGTGATCCAGCAAACCTGAAATGGATTTCCTAAAAGTAATTTGCTATTTGTTAGCAAACGTTTTGAATCCTGGACCAGATCAATTTCAGGGTTGCTGGATCACCCAGCTTCACTGATCAAAGTGTATCATCTCTAGCATTGGAGAGCTTTAATAAATCAGGCCCATCAAGTCATAATATAAAGCTGTAATAATTGTGAGTTTGTGGATGACCCCTGTAACACAGTGACTGTCAAATATTGATTAACCTCTTTACAAGTATATCTGAGTATATATCAGTGTATATCTGGATCAATCCTTATGGTGTGTGCTCGAATTCTTTCACTCTACACAAGCTGATTTTCCTAGGAACCCCACTGTGGTAGCACCAGACAAAAAAGAGTACAGCCATTTTAGAAAGTGCACTTGATTTGGTCAGAACAGCTAAGCATGAAGTTTAGAACTTCAGAACAATGGCAGCCTCTCTGTATGGCCATTAAAGGCTTTCTTTATAAATCTTCCTTATAAAACTGAAATGTAGTCATAACCTGTTGATGATGGCCATTTTGTACTGTCGCATTTACATACCTGAATAATGACATTTTCTGAAAATCACCCTCACCATTTACATGGTGATGCATCTTACAAATTATTTCAAATTTGCCCATTTTGGTTTCAAATATACTTCAAACTCTTGTTAGAACAAAGAATTCTAACTGGGTGACAGGGTTAACCTATCATCTTTTCAACAAGGAACATCATTCTCCTCCAGTTCAATTTTCAGAATATTGTACTGTAGTTTAGGAAGGCAGACTATTTTCTGTGATTCATAAGGTCCTGATTAGACCTGAAGAATTTAGCACATTTTAAACATGCTTTGTACACTTAGAATTTATATAAGTTCAGCATGGGATGAAATTGAAAAATCGAGGATCACAGCCAACCAACACAGTCTTTATATAGGTTGAAGGAGGTGTGACCACGTGCAGCACACATTTTCCATTAATCTTCTGCAAGCTTCTATATACTCAACCCTAAAAAATTTGAGATTCTTGGTTGTCAAAGACTGCAAAATACATTCCAGCTGGCCAGCTCCAACAATGATCCCCTGTTAGGCCAACCCTTATAACCCAATAGCTCCAAGGTATTTAATATTTACATGTGCAGGAAAAGTTTAAAAAATGAGATGACAAAATGAAAAGGGAAATAAGGAATGTCCTTACTAATGAGATAAAGGTGGCTGCCTGGCTTTAGCAACATAACTGACTAGCTCAATACATTGAAGGAAATACTGTGTGTAGTGTCTGGGCCATGTCAGATAGTGCAGGCCTGATCTCTTTTACTGTTGCCCATCAGGACAGCATTTTAAAATGAATCAGTGGTCAGGCTATAAACAGTAAAATGTTAACACAGAGCCGTCCAACTCCAGTTACCAAGGGTCAGGATAAACATACATTTTTATTTATTTATCTTACAGACAGCAGTACATTTAGTAAGGTGTAGTTTACAAAGTCACTAAATCTTTGTTTATATGAAAATCCTGGTTTGTATTTGGCCTACAAGGTAAAGATTTTTTTATCAAAAATGTTTTAGTTTTTCTATAAACTTTTTTATCAACTCAAACCCTCACTGACCTCCATAGCTGTAAGTACAGTAGAAAGATTCATCCTCAAATTTAAAACTGAGGAAGATACTGTGGATACTGTTAACCCTGTCATTATATAGCTGCTACCTTCCAATTTTTCTGTATTAAGTGTAGACACAAAAAAGGAATCTTTTACCACCCTGAACAAATTACCACAAACAATGGTAAATAACTTTTTCCCAGAAGGTCTCAAATCATATAGTATATCCCCTTCCTGACCCATGGCTCTGATGGAAACATTGTGCCTTCACAACAATTTTCTGCCTCCAAAGTAGGTACATACCATAAAGCCCTAGCCGGATGTAATACACGGTGGGGGGGGGGGGGGGGATTCAAAGGAAGTGGAACATTGTACACTGGGGGCATTGGCTAACAAAGAATGTTGATTGGCAAATCCTTGGTGAATGGACAGGATTGGGAACGAAGGTTAATTCTGGCTGGTGGTCTGTGAGGTGGAGCTTGCGCCTCTCCGCAAAAGGAAGAGGAGCAAAGAAAACTTGATGACTTATCCTTCTGGGTCATGTACACTAAAGAGAAAGATGCTCAGAACCTGAATTGTGTATCTGCGGAATGTAACATTTATCTCAGCAGACTCCACAACCTACGTTCATTATATCTTGGCTGTACAAACACATTTGGCTCATCACATAACCAATGCACCAGGGAATGTAACGTGACATACAGTATACGCAGATTGTGCCAGGAATTATTGCTTCAAGCTTGCTAAATGCTTTCTCTTCCTTTTAGCATCTGTACATACAGTAGCTTTAGGAATACCTGTTCACATTCCCTCAGCACTACAAAATATATACATGTACAATATCAGTATTAGGTTACTTAATGTACAATGCAGAGGGAATAGTATTTTAGCAGAAGAAAATGTACTTGGTGGTGGATTGTGCCAGTAATCCAAATCCCTTTCCATATGTGTCTAATAAAATAACAAAAGAGAAACCCGTTCAGAGTTCAAGTTTTACATATTTACAATGGATATCCCAATGCACTGGAGCATTTAAAAAAAAATAAAAAACCTTGGTTATTCTGCTCATAACTAATGACTAGTGATGCTGCCCATCATAACATTGTAATCATAGTAAGCAATGGAAATGTAAAGGGGCAGTGCTACTGGGTTGGTGACCCTATGTTTTTAAATATGAATGTCTGTAGTAGATATCTGTTCAGTCACTGATTTGCAGGGTTTTCACCTTTTGAATGCAGAGTTGTTCTGTGGCCCTAGGATGATGTGATGAAAGTCTTTGAAAACCTTAAAAGTGGACAACACTTTACCAGAAGATGAACTTTCATAACCAGAGATCACAGACGGGAAAGTTCTGATGGAAAGTCTTTATTTGTTTTGTAGAGGGGGGAGGAAGCTACTTAAAATACAGTTTATGTATTTTAAGTTGTAAGTGATTTGTTCATGTTTTTGCATTAACACTGGCTATATTTATTTAGCTCCTCAAGGGGCTTTTGGGTCAAACCATGAGACTTGGGATTGGAGCCCAATTGGTATCTGTGAAAGTGTAAAGAAATTACAAAGAACTTGATAAAATCAATTCAATAAAGTAATATGTTCAGAATCCCATGCCAAAAAGAAAACTCATGGATGTTTCACCAGCCGAATCTAATTTGAATACATTTATGGTATTCCTTAAAACAATGAGAAATTTCTTGCCTACCTCCTTTAAAGCATTGCATGTAAATAACATGACAAACAAGTTCAGCACAACAGTTCTGAATAAAGATATTTTTCCAAGTATGTTCATTTAATTTTTCCTAATCTGTGTTTTTTAAAACTTCTCTTCTGAAGCTTTAGTTAGACCATTCTTGCAGTCAGTTGTGGATTTCTGTATCTCCTCATTGCAGACTTTGGGCATAATCACTTTGAAGAAACAACAGGGAGTTGTGGAAGGCTTTGGTCCAGCCTTCTACTTTTGCATAGAAAGCCTATATTTGCATATCACAGCTCCCCAGGTTTCAGAGGTCCTGTGGCAATAATTAAGTCAATGAAAGATGCATGTAGGCACCTGCTTAGAATGTTTTATGCAGAAGTGAGCAAATAAAGAACTAACTGCATTCAAAAGTGAAATTGCAGTTTTTATGGTTGTTGACAAGTTGAATTGCATTATGACTTCTCTCTAATTTAGATGACTTCAGTTCCTTACAATTACAACAGGCAACACAAACTCAAATAAGAATGTCACACTCTCCATATAACTCCCCATCATACCAAATAAATAAGTAACTAGGGTTTAAGAACAAGAAAGTCTGAGATTTATCCCGCGGTAAGGAAATCTTGTTAATTGAGCCCCAAAGCTATATAAGAAACTACAAGATGGTTTACGTCATCAATCTTTATCAAAATTACAAGACAATTACCTTGTAGAAGAACAAAGTACTGATAAATTGCATCATTAACAGACCAGATATCAAAAAAAAAAATGTAGAGGTCTCAGAGAATTTGGGCAACAATACCAAAAATGTGATAATATTTCACTTGGTAATCAATAAAGTATAGGCTGTCAAACCCATGATCATTATAAAAACAAAGTCAAACATTCAAAGAGCCATGTAGTATTTCAAAGGGGTAATGTTTACTGACAAAACACATTAAAGACACTCAAACCAATAAACATGTTTAAAAGAGTATTTGAAAAAATACTGTGCCAAGAACTTTCTGCATTGGAGCAAAATCTCTAGGAATAAAAGAAAGCCTAAATGGGTAAGTAGAGAAGCTTAAAAATAGCAAGAACAAATACAAACAGTTAGTTACCAAAGTTACAAAATAAAATGATTGTAATAAATATTAAAAAAAGAAAGGTTGACAGCAATAACTAAAATATGTAGCTATAATAATAAATTGCCACCCAAATTAAAAGTACATAAACTCTGCAGAATTAAAACCTATTCTGAAATAGAAACTTTCAGAAAGAAAGATGATAATTACCAAATTTTAGAAAAAAAATTGTAAAAGGCCAAGCTGACTGTATATCATTTTATCTTCACAGATTAATAGTAATGCCAGATAATACAGTGTAGAAAGCAACCAATGCTCTCCATTTAACAATGTTTTCTTAATGCAGAAAGAGATACAATTACCACTAATAAAATTAGGATAGATAGCGCACCTGGTGCTCACCAAGTATGGGAAAAGTATTAGGATCAGTAAATGATAAATTACTGTATCTTATTTTCTTAGAATTTATTTTAACTAATAATCCCACAGGGCTGAATTACAGCAGATGTAGTTACACTACCCAAGATGTATCTATAACTAACAATTTTTTTTGGATAGGTTAGAGTAGGAGTAGAACTCTTGTCAGGAAAATGCTATACCTAGTCCACCTTTATTGTTGTCCATTTTCTGCACTGTATATTTTTTCTCTTCCTGACTAGTAAAACGTTGTCACTTGAGCAGAAAGATATGTGACCATGTGCTCTGTCACTTTCTCTCATTGTTTCAGTTTTTTGTGCTACAGTAGCTCTTCTGTAGGATCAAATGAAACTGACCGGCTTCTCCCCTTATGCATCAATAAATCTTAGGCACCCTTGACCCTGTTGTGGGTTCACCAGTTGTACTTTTTTGGAACTCTTTTGGTAGTAGTAACCTTTACATACATGTAACACTCCACAAGAACCACTGTTTGACCAAGGGATCCAGTCATTACAATTTTGGGTTTGTCAAATTCATTCAGATTCTTTTTCACACTGCAATTTTTCCTGCTTCCAATTACCTTTCAAGAAATGACCTCCCACTTGCTGATATATATACCATCTCTTGATAGGTGCTAGTATAACAAGATAATCAATGTTATTCACTTCACTTGAGAGTGGTTTAAATGTTTTGGCTGACTAATATTGTATATAAGTGTATACAGGTAGTCCCTGGATTACATACAAGATAGGGACTGTAGGTTTGTTGTATTTGTATGTAAGTCGGAACAGGTACATTATTTTAAATAAATGCAATTAGGGCAGATATTTGTCTCAACATATTATTAGGCAGCATTGTGTCAGTTACTGTATAAAATCCTCATAAACAAAGCAAAAAAACAAAGCAAAAAAATTAAATAAACTTTATGGAGCCTAGACATTCATTAATTTCTGGAACAAGGTGTGCTTTCATATGCAAAAAGAAACAACTGCAGAAATTGTCTTGGTCATTAAAGAGTTACAAGAGGCTGCAGAAAGAGCTCACCCCTCTAAGATCACCTACAACTTCAGTTGTTTTTAGCAAATGATTTCTTCTGCAAGTAAGGCAAAGTCCTGCACACCAGTGAGCAGGGAAGCCCTGTTCGTATCCAGGAGTCGTCTGTATGTCGGATGTCATTAACTCAGGGACTACCTGTATATTGTATATAATTAATGGCAATAGATATTGCATATAAGTAATGCCAATTTTGTTTAACCAGTAAAAAATATTTAGCAAAATAAAAACTCAATAGTATAAATGATAAAGATGGATATTCTAAAATGGCAAGATGGAAAGTTAATTGGCAAATATGGAAAAATAGAAAGATCTGCATTCTTCAACACTAAATTCAATATGGTTAGGCAACACATAGCAAGAGGAAATCTTGGAAACACTGGTCAACGGTAAGCTTAGCACCACCTAATGCCAAATGACAGCTGCAAAAGCAAACTAAATCCTGGCATGTCCTAATAGGAGATACAAACATGGCATATTAAAATATTATTGCCTCTGTTAAGATTTGTGGAAATATGGAAATGGACATTGTGGAAATGACGTGGAAGATTTGGAAAGGGTTCAAAGGGAGGTAGATACATCAATAAAATGTATAGAAATGTTACTTACATTGAATGACTAAAAATAACAAACTGAAAACTGAACCAAACCCCAAGGAAATTCCAGTACTACAGCTGCACAGTCCCACAGCCAAAAGCAATTTATTGAATGAATAAATTATCATACAAACCCTAAAGCTTTCAAACTAATAAACTAGTTAAAAACCCACTAATCCACCTCAGTATAATAAATGAAACACCTAAACATAAAAACATAAACTAAACATACTGAAAACCCAACTGCAAACAGCTCAATGCTATAAACAAAAAGTGTTGGAATTTGAATGCAAGCATCCAATTAATAATAAAATCTAATAATAAATAAAATAAATAATGCACTACAATACAAAAATAGTAAAACTTAGAGACAATAATCCCATAAAGAACACTTTTCTTTTTAGAACCCAGGAAAAACTATTAGGCACGTTTTGATGCAGGCTAATGCATACATAAGAATAACTGAGTATGCTCAGTGTGGAAAAAATACAGAGGAAACTCCACTTTTGTAAGAAAAAAATAATATAAGATTAAAAAATATTATAGCATATACAACTACTACCTAACCCATCTGATAATGTATTGCAATAATATTTACCATTTCAATGTCGCTAAAAAAAAAGTCAAAACATTTAATGCAATATGGAAACATTTGGTGTACAAAAAGCCTCAAGAAATTAGATTCCCTACTTGTATGATTGGCTGCTGTAAGATAAAAGTCAAATTTAATGCATACCTTGAAATAATAATTTTTACTTAGATGTTACCTATGGGTTAACGCTAAAGCAATCCATACACTTCAACTGTCATCATTAGATCTCCAGGGGGGCACCAGGTAAGCTAGACTAAACCAGAACCTTCCATTCAGAAAATAGTAGGACACCTAGAGGGGATTTGTTTTCATTATACTTAAATAAAGAGGTCACAGGTATAATCATACATGCAAGGCCAGCATAAAGATATGACAAATAAATTTTATCCCAACCAGGGAACAAAAGGCAGGAGGGTATAGGTTTTTTTTTTTATAGAAAAAAAAGATTTTAGCATCTGGTTAAGGAAGGAGGACTTTTTAGTAAAAATAAGTAGACTGTGAAAAGCTTTCCTATAAATTGTCCTCAGACTATACATTATATATACAGTCACTGAATAGCAAGGCTTTGGGGTAAGGTCAGTGACATAATATGACCACTGTAAATGATGCGTAATATGTTTGTGATATATAAAATTATGATTTCAATAAACACTTAAAGTAGTTAAGGCAAACAATAAAGTATTTTGAAAATAACTGCATGATTACTTTGCAACTAATATACTCCCACACTATAATTACTAAAGCATAATATAACAATTTAGAGATCCAGAAAATTGACCCGATTGCTCCACAAGGTTGGGAAATGTATTTTACGTGTGTGGCAAAGTCAACAGTTGCTCTGGAAGTTTTGTTTTACTTACATTTAAACCAACATTGTGCCAGTTGTAAGAAGAAAAGAAAAACATAATGGATATCAGTCTGTTTTCAGTGTTATTATGGCAACCCCAATAACAATATAAAAATCCATCCAGAACCCTTTAAATTAAAAAAGCGAAATATTTACCCATAGAGAGGGCGAAAGTAAATTCTTCCCTCTTTTGTAGGGCTAGGAGCACCTTTGCTATCCAACTTTTCCAGTGTCAGATGTCTAGTTGCCTTTTAATCCTCCAAACTATACAGCATTATACAACACATCTGGAAGAGTTGGACAGCTATGTTGCTCCTTGCTTTGCAGGGTCTCTGGGTTCTTAAAACTATGGTGCCAATAAAAAACAAAGGTATCATATTACTTTAGGGGTTGACTTCTTTAGGGCAACAGTTCACAAAGTAATGATTAGCAGAAGAGAAAATGGATTACATCTGACAAAAAAATCAAAGTAAAGTCATAATTAGCAGTTTGGTGATAGAATACCTGCAGATGATAGATGAGAATCCTGTAAAAAACATGTTGAAAGGTCGAAAGTTGCAAAGCCTAAACCCTCTTTACTTCATACGCTGTGAAAATACACAATCTAATTATAAGAAATTTTTTCCTAAGTTAATTTGGCATTAGGTGTGCAAACAATTCAAAAATGGATCTGTCAGCAACAATTGCATTGGTATCCATTATTTTTTATATGGCCAGGAAATAAAAACAGAAATTGTAAATATTTGTACTACAAACCTACCAAGACTAGATGGCCAAAAGCTTGTAGACATATGACCGTCCCTGTCCTATCTATTTAAACTTGTTGGACATCCCAATCTGAAGCCATAGGTGCTAATAAGGAGTTGCCTTGCATTTGCAGTTATGGGTTGACTTGTCTTGTATTAAAAGTTTACATTTGATTACTTATTGTGCACAACAGAATTCTTAGAAGTGCTAATTAGGCCGATTCAGGTTACTCAGCTATAACAAATGCAAAAGAATTCATGAATACGATGATCATACACAAGGACCAATACTCACATGTCTCCTTTATTAAATGAAGGCAAAAAACTTACAAAACTAAAAGTTTTTAAATGCTTTATATAATTATTAAAGCCTCAGAGAAATGCAAAAGAAAAGTACCTAAAAACACAAAAATCTAGAAAGGGTTACAAAAAGTGGTAAAGGAGTGGAAAAACAGCTGTCTGCAATCATTCAGATTACAAATAGAAGACATCCTATGCTATACTAACATCCACCTACATTGCTAGACTTCCTAAAGGTGACAAAGATCAGTGCCAGGTAAAGTAAACAGGATCCTGTCTGAAGGAAACAAGAAGAGACTGGTGGGTGAAGTATAATGGTATGGAAAACCTGTGTCAGGGCCCGAGGATACACTAATTTCAAAGAATATCTGGATATTTACCATCAGGATATCAAGATACCTGTCTATGATCCAAGTTTCATTTGGAGTTTGGACCTGCAACATTACAATGATAAAAACGTTCTGGCCTCAAACCCAGCAAAATGCTGTGGTATGACATGAAGCACGGCATGGCACCCCACTTCAATGCACATGTGCAACAGATTGTACAGTACCACACTACTGTAAGGTGTGGTGCACTGTGTCAGAAAAAATGCTGAGTGTCTGTTTTTATTATGTTTTGGAGAACTGCTAGCCCATCAATAGGCTATACTAAGGCAACTGACTTATATGCGTAAAAAAAAGGTGTTATGTATGTGCAAATCACACAAAAAATCAAGAGCCATATACATAAATATATACAAAGTCAAATCTTTTTTCTTGGATAGAATATGGATGAATCCAAAACTGTATCTTATAGCTCTTAAGTTCTCCCAAGAACAGGTGAGAAAGAAAAGTGGTGAGAATATGTCTTCCACTAAGGAAACCTATCGTGGATCATAAAAGTCAAAGCTCTGAACTATTCCCAGTAAGCAAAATTATACGTTTAGCTTTACACGCACATGAGAAGAATTTGTTTGCTTTTGACATTATTTGCACCGATATTTGTCATATCCAAACTCCGCACACAACATATTCAAAATAACATTGGCTTTATAAGTATTCCTCACTTCGCTACATCAAACAAAATTATTTCTACACCCTGTAAATCATAGTAGGAAACTTTTCTTAAAATCAGGCCACTGTCTCCTTCCATGTTTTACTGTCTGCAGCTCAAGTATCTCCACAGCTTCCAGCCATAAGCTTTTCTCCTCAAGTTAAAATAATGTTTAAACAGTGGAAGCAATTTTATTCAGACTGTGCGCATGCAGGTTCATGTGTAGTATCTTAAATCAGTGTCAGCAGTTTAAACTTTGAATTATATTTCATAGCTGAAAGGAGCCCAGGGAACACAGAAGACACACAACACCAGTGGATATTTCCAGATGTTTGGGAGATTTCTTTATAAGACACAATCTTCTTCACTTATCTAAACAGCCTTTACCACCTGCTGGTCAGCACTGCAGTGCATACCTGTTCTTAATGAGCAATTCCCAAATGGATGTCAGTACATTCACAATGTGTACAATTAAATGTGTTTTGTGCAGTTTGGGTATTCTAAATTTTGGTTATGATTTTGACTACCTACAGGTTCTACATCTTTCACTCTTCACATTATACGGGTTAAGAGAATACTAAGAAGGTTTTTTGCAGGGGACATAAACTGATTTTGTAATAATGTTTTATGACACACGTTCTGAGTACAGGTAGTCCCAGAGTTAAGGACATCCAACATACCAATGACTCCTATATACAAACAGGGCTTCCCTGCTCACTTGTGTGCAGGACAGAGGCTTGATTCGCATGACTTGCAGAAGTCTTTTGCTGTTCTGCAAGCTCTTGCAATTCTTTAATGACCTAGACAAACTCTGCAGTTGTTTCTTTTTGCATATATAAGCACAGCTTGTTCCAAAGTTATTGAATGTATAGGCGGATTTCATACAGTAACTGACACCACGCAACCTACTATGTTGAGTCAAACATCTGTCCTAATTTTGGATCATTTTTTCCAGCCACAGATCCTGACCTCTAGCCTTACTCACGTTTTGTTCTTAATCTAAATCTGTGTGCAGTTGGCTGTCACCCTTCAGTGATACAGAATGTCAACTGTGCCCCATGGCAGCTTTGCTTATACTTACATACATACCTACATCATGATTGTCCTGCAAACACCATGCGAAAGTAATACCAGTCTTGAAGCTGTGATCAGTTTAAAATATTATGATGGCACACTATTGGACCATTGAACACTGAATACAGATTACCAACAACAACAAGTACAAAAAAAACAAAAGAATAAATATACCAGTGGAGAGGAAATAGAAAGGACAGAAAAAGGAGGAAAAAGAAGAAAATAAAAAAATAGAATAACATCAAAAAGATACAAATGAAAAACTAGACTTGAAATAAATGGAAACAACAAGACTTGAACAAATGGGAAGCATTGTACAATGATTCCAAAATGGCAATGTGAAAAATCGGGCAAATTCCATGATGAATTTTGATTGCAGGGGTCCCCAACCTGTGGTTCGTGAGAAAATTTCTGCGGCTCTGTCCGTTGCAACCCCCAGCGGGGTCAGGAAAAGGACCACGCTTGGGGGGTTGCACCAGCCAAACCCGCGGACCATGTCACCCGTACGCATCGCAGGCTCAGGGCGGTAGGCGGGTTGTATCTCACAACCCACTCTGGATCTGGACACAACCCACTCACTCTCCAATTGCAGGCTCAGACCTGCAATGGGAGTGGGCGGGTTCTCACATCATGATGTCACTCTGGGGGATGTTTCTTACCCTTTGAGTGACACACAGCTCCCTGCACATGCGTGGTCTGGAGTCAGTAAATTTAGTGGTCCGTGACGTCCAAAAGGTTGAGGACCACTGGTTTGGAGTACATTTATGTGCACCACCTCTATAGACAGCCCATGGTCTAGAATTCCTCGTCTAATGAAATAGCAAAATTCCCTGTAGACTCTGTATTCTGAATATTGCCCCAGTTCTTGGGCATCTGCATATTTGCTAACGCACTGACTGGCACTGGCTTTATAAGACTCTGTCCCAAGGCTTGCCTTTAACGAAAAGACCGAAATGTCTATCCCACCACCCTGATCTTTGTTCTATTTACCAGATACCACTGCGGCTAAGTTCTTGTGCCTGCGGTTGGCTCAGGTAGCACTAGCAGGGCATGCCAGCTTGTGCCAGATATGTGTGTATTAAAATGTATTGGCAAATATTAGTGTAGTGGGTTAATCCACTGTCCACCATAACACCACTTCCTTCTTAGTGATTTAGAGGTCGGCAGACCAATCCACAACACTCAATAAGAAACCAGGCATCATGCATTTTTAGAAGTGTCAGATTTTGAAGATTTGTTAGCAAGCTTAGCTATTCAATATTGCAAATACTGTAAAAAATATTTTCTTTACAGGCAATCTTCACTTTTTTCTAATCTTTTAATAAAATAAGTACATCAAGTGTGGCCCTCTTTTATTTTTATGAGCCAAACGCATTGTAATTCCCAGTCTGGCACTGTTGTGCTTTACAAAATAACGGAAATGGATCACTGATGTTTTGGGACAGAGAATACTGGATGAATAAAGAGGTGAAGTGCTAAGTTGTTCGAGATAATGGATTCAGTGATGTGCAATATTTTGGCATTACTAGAAAGGACAAGTACAATGGCTGCAATTTCAACACACAGGGCCATGTGGGTATTAATTCACTGAAGTCAGCGATTTGACAATTTCATCAGTTTGTTTGAAGCAGGAAATAACTCAATATTAATGACGATAATCTGAATATGACCAAAACACAAATGAATGTTATTTTCCACTATTTATATATTTCTGGGATATTAGACAGTGCTTTAAAGTAGACATGTGTTCTATGTTCTAAATTGGAAGAGAAGGTTTTAAAATAAAATTCTGGTATATGCTTTTTTCTTTAAAAAAAAAAAATCCCTTACTTTTAAACTTCTAGTAGGGTAACATGATTCTATTGGTTTGTTTTCTAATATATGCAACCAGAAAAAAAATTCCATGCTGACTCCAGAGAAATAATGTAAAATTATGGGAAAGCGAGAGAATTGCTAACAATGTTAAAAAAAAATAATAATAATAATAATCTTGACAGATATATCAATGTTCCTACCTCTGTCACACAAAACACACAAGGTATAACCTGTAGTTAAAATACAGGACAACCAACCTACCATTCTTTAGAATGTGTACTGTAGATGATACAACTTAATCCAAAACTTTCAGAATATTACAGGAATAAAGCTACTGAAGATTCATGAAGAATGTGCAAGTATTTCTTCAACTGTATTTCATGTGTTAACAAAATCATATTTGAAGAACCTTAGGTGTAACTATTTCATATTAAGGTGGGTACTTGTTCATTCATTCTTGGCTTGCACAGGTAAATCCAGGATTGCCGGGTAACCTGACAACCAAAGTTGAGTTGCTCATGCAACACACAATACACTGCTTCATTGGTGCATTGTAAAAATAAATGGTGCTGAAGGCTCAATACAGAAAGATTATTATTTTTAACCCAATGTTAGTAATATTTATTATTTTACTACCCTTACTTACAATACCAGATTGCCAAGAATTTGTCATTTTGCATTTATGCTTTTCTGTTTTGTATTTCTTATATTCTTCCAATACACTAAGCCTACTATGGAATGCAGCTATGGAAGCGCTGGGGCATTCTACATTAAACATTTACTATAAAAGCTTTTTCTAGGGGATTGTAGGATGTGACTGCCAGTCACGTCTCAGAAGATGAGGGAAAGGAATGTATTTTAGATTCTGTTTTTCCTAATGCTGGGATCCTGGAACCTGTCCAGTCGTCACTACAACTATCAAAAGCCATTCTGATTAGCTGGTTACAAACAATGAATTCAAGCGGACTCTTCTGCTACATCCAATAACAACACTGAAGCTTTCTTTCAGAAAGATGGGATTACTTGTGGATTACAGGACTAAACCGATTCACTCATCCTTTGCTGTAAATTTGAATACAGCATCATTGACCTGACACAGTTCCATTAGCAATACACAGCGGATGAGTAGGGAAGGATGGAATAAATTTGGTTTCAGCTAAAAGCCTAGGGTTTCATAGCTTTTATTACAGCTTGGATGTTAGCTGATATTTCCAGATGTGATCCCCTGTGAATTGAATGTCTTCTGTCAGGGTTGAGTCAGTATATTCTTTTGAGGAAAGTTTTCCTAACTGGTAAATGTCACCAGTTTAAAATGTCCATGTTCATTTACAAATCACAAACTTTAAAAGGAAATGTGGACGTTACTCAACATTGCAGGAAAAAAAGGAGTCTTTAATCTTTATTGGCTAATTAGAAGAACCTTTCATTTTATGTTTTGGAAGAGCAAAAAACATTGTTAGGTTTTTATTGGTGAGTTAAATAAAAAAAAGTGTAAATGCACCACCTCATTGGGAGGAGCTGGATTTGGCTCCAAAAAATGTTAGAATGTGTATTGAAGCATCCACGAAGGCCAAGACTCTTCAGGCACATGCATCTACTTCCTCAGAACTGGGAGTAAAAGTATTTTGAAGCTGGAGTACAAAGGGGTAACACTGAACTGGACACCTTACAGAACTTTTAGATTGTAAGCTCTTTTGGGCAGAGTCCTCTCCATTGTTTGAATCTGTCTGACATTTTCAACCACTACTTAATTTACATAATATGTTGTTGCTTTATATAAACACAGTTATTAATAATACCTGTGCGGCACATATGTGAGTCTTCTAGTTCATCAGAACAGCTTTTAGAGCGGCTAATGTCACTAGAGAAACCTAGCAGGATCTAAGTAGCAGATTCTCATTTGCTGTGCTTTTCTGCCATGCTGACTGCTGTCCTGCCCTGTTGCAAGCCTCACATTTACCCTGCATAGAATTTTTAGGTTTCACAGTTGCCACTTTATATTGTCACCCTTTTTGATCCAGCTTCAGCTTACTTTTGCTCAATGACCCGATGAAGAGAATACAGATCCTCGGAATGTGTTGGCATTTCTGGAACACTAATCAAATTTTAACTGTGTAAAGATTGCCATGATGCAGTATAGTTTTCTACAATGTTCTCTTCTATCCAAAACAAAAAAAAAAAGTTTTGGCTTTGGATTTACTATAAAACTTTGGCTACTTAGGTAAACCCCACATATTTATCAGTCCATAATGGAAACAGTTTGGAAGTATGAGACAGAAAAATCCACCTATTGTGGCCACAAGACAAAAGTTATTCCTATATTAAATATGACATTTTACATGTGTGTAATTATCAGTTTAAATAAATCAGAAAGGAACACTGGCCAAAATAAACACTAACAAAAAAAAAACTGATGTTAGGTTTTGAACAGCTGTTGACATGATTTTGGAGTGAAGTCAGTATTCATTACATATCAGGGGCTGATGTCACTGTGCAGATTATATAAGAATAGCAAAAACAGACCAGTAACAAGATACAGTCAGTTAAAGTGATTAGGAACCTTATGTATTAGATTTAAAGAATACTTATGTATTCCAATGTTTAGATCATGCTAGCATACTTCCCAGAATTTACAACTACAGGCTTCAGTCCCTGCCATAGACAAGTTAGAGAAAAGCTTGCAATTAAAAATCCCTGCAACAAAACAGAAATAAAACAGAAGTAAGAAAAAATCTATAGACACCTAAAATAAATATAAAGTAACTCATTCTGAAACAATACTTACCTCCCTTCTTACAGCTGTCCTCCTTAGTACTTTTTTCTGCCACTCGATACCCTCAGTGTTTCATGTTGAAGTACCACTAGCAGCATTCAACTCATCTCCTCTAGGGCCAGGCTGTCATAGACCCACCGTCAGCCGGTGACATAGGAAAACCAGGACAATGATAGGGCCCATCTATCACTCTACTTTCTCCAATTATTTTTACATGCTCTTTGTGCTTTATTTTGGCTTGCTCCCACTTTCTGCTCTTTTAAAAAGAGTACTCAAAACCCAAATTTTTAAACTTGCCTACCCATCTTTTTCTGTCTCTTAAAACCCTCACTACTCACTCACCAATCCATACCTCCCCCCCTCCTATTGTGTAATACAGTACTTCCCCCACCTCCTAGATTGTAAGCCCTTCGGAGCAGGGTCCTCTTCCCCTCCTTTGTCACTGTCTGTATCTGTCTGTCATTTGCAATCCCTATTTAATGTTGGGGCTATATAAATCCTGTTTAATAATTATAATTTTCTTTTGCCACCTAGTGATTAAGGTACTTACACTAGTTCATTAAAAAAAATCTATTACTAAATGCAGCACCTAAACAAACTTTTTTTTTTTTAAGATTTGGACTGAATGGTGAGTGCTTTGATCCACTGTCAAGTTTTTGTTGTCCTCATTAGGAAGATCCTCTCTCTAATACTGGTACTCTCTGTAATTGTCTTGGTCACCAGTCTTCCTGAAAATAAAGTTTTGGGAAAATCCAAAACTGCAGACCGAAAAGGAATACCAGAGAAGGAAACCAATACCAATATGGAAACTGGATACTGTGACAACTGTCTAAAATTCCATCATATTGGAAGGATTTCCTCTTACTTTGTGGTGAGTCAGGACAAGGAATGGAGAGAATTATCCTAATTGGATGAAGACGGCAAAAGACGTGGAGAGAATCACCCAAGTGGGATGAGGACGGCACACATAAAAACAATAATAATATATATATTACCCTTACATATTTATATATGTCCTACTCTATTCAAACTGGAAAAAAAATTGGGTTTTAGATTACTTACATCAGCTTATAAACATCAATAAGGTCAGAAAGTTTGCCTAATGGTTTACTCACCCCATTTCAGATCCTAAATATTTTTTTTTTACCCAAACTATGGAAATCCATTTTAAAATTCTATTTTCTGCATTAATAGCTACATGAATAAATGGCTGAACTAATCCACTTATATAAGCTTGTATGAGAAAATTAGCACTTAAATGTGACATTTAACTTGTGCACATGTGAAGCTGATGCCAGAAAACACTTCCGCATACTTGGAGGGTAATTTTAATCTTCATTTAGTATAATTATGCTGGACTATTTTTTTCTGTTTGTAAAATGTAAGCATGAACACATGATTAATATGGCTCTCATAAGTAATTTAAATCCACGGCAGTGAGATAACAAGAAAATTACATACCCAATTATAATGCCCTTTTCAACATGAATGCCTTAAGAGGTGTTTCGAATCAAGTCTCTCTGTGCCAATCATTGTTAGCAATAACAGCTGTACAATAAAGTGAACCCCAGGCACCTGATACAATGCTTTTCTTAGCTTCTAGCAGTAAAGGGGGGCTGTATACTAACCAAGAGTTTGGTCCTAGCACTTTGTAACCTAAATCGTTTTTTTTTCCCTTATCAAAGGTCAAGCACTTTAAAGTGGGACTCCAGTTTGAAGAGCTACCTGGACTTTGGAAGAGAAGAAGAATGAGCAAATTGGCCCAAATGTACAAATACTTCTACACATATGTATGTGCATTTTGATGTAAATATGTGCACACACTTAATAGCCATGCTGGCGGCAAGGATGCAGTTCAAGGGTCAGCATCTCACCGTTTCCTTGCAAATTGTTATTTAACTGCTTGCTGCCTGTCCCAATCCATGACCTGTACCTAATCCATGACCTTGGACGCTCAGTGTCCTGTTTTCACTTGGACCTTTAAACTTTTGTTTATGACCTCAGCCTCCTCTGTACTGCTTTTGCCTGCAAGTTACCAACTCCAGCTATGAGACACCTTTATGCTTTTATTTACTAATTTTTCTCCGATTGTTGCTTCTGACCTGGCTTGTTCAGGAAGACATTCTTGCCTGTAGCTTAAGATTCCGCACATTTGTCATTGGCCGTTCACCTGTGCAGTTTAAGTTTCAACCATCAGCACTTTTGCTGCTGTGGTGTTCATGTGCCCCAGTTATCACCATCAGGTTCATCTGAGTGAGAGAAGCAAGAGAGGCTACCCTCACCATCAATAGCATCACCAGGTACATGGCAATACCACAGATGCTGCTTGTAAAGTGGTAACCAAAGCCCTCCTTACTGTATGTATGAGCCAAGCATTAAAGTGGACCTTGAACTAATCTGCAAAGCCTGTTTATTTAATACTGGTCCTCCCCATTATGCAAAATTGCTGTATTAAAGCTGTGGGCATTAAAAAGCTTCGTAGAGAAAAGTTAAAAAATCTGCCTATCTTACACCTAGCCTCTGCTATAGTGCCTTAAAGTGGAAGTAACTCATTGGTTCAAAACTCACTGTAAGGAACTTACCTGTCCAGCGAGCCAGCGGATTCACAGCCGCAGAGGGAGACGCCGCTGCAGCAGGCAGCATGGCCGAGGCTGCTGCCCTGCTCGCAGCGTGTCTCTCCCTGTAGGTGGAGGGATCCGGTCAAGCCGAACTACTGATCGGCCAGGCAGCATCCTCAGCATCTCTATGTACGTGATTACAGAAAGTCCTGTTCTCAGCACTCCTGTGGATGTGCAAAGTAGGGCACGTCCCAGGGGTGCTGTGAGAAGAGGTGTGCGCGCTACCACTCGTGCCTCTTGTACCTCCAGGGGGCGTGGCACTCAGCTGATATAGTTTGCCGCAGGGGATTCAGCTATCCTCCAATCAAATGGCGCCAGGTGGCTCAAGGTCATTGGGCACTCTGGCAATTTAAGGGGAACCTGTCCTGAACACCATTGCCCGCTATAAGCCTCTGTGAGTACAGTGTGCTTGGGTGCGCTCTCTTTGTCGCTTTATATTAACCTGTTTTGTCATTAGCATAGCGACCTGGTCTGATACCTGTTCCTGCCTGAACTCCCCCTGCCCTGAACTTGGATTGTTTATGACCACTCTTGCCTGCTGCCTGCCCTGAGCGCGGATTGTTCCTGACCCTGTCTCTGCTTTACCCCTCTGTGCTGCGCTTATTGGACTAATCATCTGTGATTAACCCTGTCTTGTTTTGTGACTACCAATAAAGCTTGACTAAGGATTCTTGGAGTTGGCTGTGGTTTGTGTGCCCTGGCATATTACACTCACCCAGAACAATAAAATCAGACTGCAGATCAGTCTGTCCATGGGGAAGCTTTTTCTATTGGGTCCTGTGTGGTCTTGTGAAGGCCAGGTGCCACCATATTCTCCTCTTGCAAGATCAGGTGACGTAGATTGGGAAAAAACTTGCCGATTTCACTGCGCATGCGTGAGATCAAAATTTTTTTTTCCCTATTGATAAAAGGGCTCATGATCCACTCATCCACTCATGATCATCTTGGGAGAAAATCTAGTGTCGGTACAGGAGTCCCTCAATATCATTAAGGAACAACCAACCACTAAAGAGGTCCATTGTAGTCCATGCTGCAAAATCACCTCCTGATGGTCCTCTCTCTCCCTTCTCCAAAGGCCATCATGGGCTGTTCATTACAAGGAAAGGGTTTACACATAATACCCACAACAATACAGTTCCTAGGACAACAGCAAAGTGTCTATGTTTATGGCATCTGCTTAAAGATATCCAGTTATGGTACTAGACCTTCTGCCACAGGAAATCCAATTCATATTCCTTACTTTGCTGGTTTGGTATTTCTAGGAAAAGGGGTTCAAGGGATTTGGAATGGTTTTAATCTAATTACATTACAATGACAGAAAAGGTCACTAAAAAAACAAACCATTTTTACAAAAATTTGTAAATAGGTCCTCAGCCATGGTGTCCTCAGGCTATTGCACTTTGGGATTGTTCTTTGCTCTGTTTAATGAAATGAACCACACAATGTGGGTAAGACATGGATCTCTACTCACCTTTTCCTTTAAAAACACAGAGGGCTTAAAACAAGCCAAAGTGCAGTTTTACGTAACTGTAACACAATAGGTTGTTTTAGGATCCAGATGAAAGTATGTTCACCAGGAAGAGATAGACCACAAAATAAATCATGTTTGTTATGTATTACAAAACACACTAGTTAAGAAAAGTATTTTATTTTTAATGTGTCTCTGTTTCTTTGATGTGTTTTTTAGGAAAAACATATTGTGCAAACACAAATAAAATAAAATAAATTGGATTATTAATTATCAATAAACCACACACACTCCCTTCTTCGAGACCTGAGCCATACTGTCTACACAGCAAGAATTCTTCACTACCAAATGTTACTTCTAAGGTGCTTTACTGCCCCCAATAAACCATCGTACTCTCCTGAAAAACATAAACTTTGATACCCCTCTAAGTACCATTCTATAGTATCTCATTTTTCTGTGCCACTAGACTGGAAATAGCAACCCATTGGTATAAAACTGATGCCCCCAATCTTTCTATTGTAGACAGGGTGAACACTTATGCCCAGGTTTCAAGATAATGTTTGTATATAATAAACTGTTTTTCGGCCAGGGTTCTGTGGCCTAACAGAGGTTGTTGGGGTACTCAATTCGTGCCTCTCAGGTTACTTTAAGTGACACTAAGAATCTTTTTGGCTACAGGTTGACATTCAAAAATCCAGCAACCTCAGGACCTGAGGAGTGCTGGATTTTCAAAAATTCCAGATTTTTGAAAGTAATACTCACCTCCACACACAGGCCAGCCTTCCACTCGCAGCACCCGGCGGACATCTGGCACAGTTCCAGGGAGCAGGCAGCAGGGACGTCTCAACGTGTATTTAGTATAGAAAGCAAGACCTAACAGCTGTTTCTGAAGAACAGTGCCATCAAAACGTAAGTGGCTAAACAGTGTACTACAGTACCTGTATTGAAAATGTGCTCTGAAATTCATGCCAGAAAACTGAAGGAACCGGAATATCAACGGCCTGATTTCGATTGCTGACCTGTAATTGTAAGCTTGACATTCTTCGCCCTGGCTGACAAGGTAAAAAACATTCTTCCCACTGACCACCGCACTAACGTACTTAACATAGTTAAGGGATCCCCATAGTAGAATGGTCAAGAAAGACTATGATACAAGGGATACAGGCAGCCTGATTGTCACATTCTTTATGCAGAATCAGGTTGTGGGAGGCATGTGAGTTTACCTTTTATGGCATCATTCTGATGATCAGGGCTAACAATATCTCAGTACTGGGAGACCCTTCATTACTAATGGGAAGTTTATTTGTGTCTATATGTTACTGGGATCTCATCTGAATACTCTGTGCCTGGGAAACCTATTCAAACTTAGGCCCGTGGACCAAATCTGGCCCACACTGTAATTATACTTGGTCTATGAGAAAACACCAAATGTCTACTAGAGCTGGCCCGCAGATAGTGCATGCACCGCTAATACTTTAAATCCCAGCATGTTCTGCTGGTTCATCAATCAGGACCCACATGCACCTTCCTCTGTTGACATTCATTAGCGACTTTCCTCAATTGTAGATATTTTTTCAATAAATGTCAAGATCCTGCGGGATTGAAGGTAAGTGTGTTTTTGATTTTTGAGTATAGTTCCTCTTTAACTAGTGTTTGACATGAACATAGGTTTATTAGGTTTACTTCACCCCATTTAACTCTACAGTAAAACAAGCCCATGGCGTAGGTGACGTAAGTTATTCCTCTCTTTTACTTTCGTAAGTAAAGTAATGTCAGGGATGCCAAACCACTGTGGTCATCCTATTATTTCATAACATTCTGAACAGTTTATCACTTCTGGTTTAGCCGTATTAGAATTTATGTTGTGCTGACACTACAAATCTATTCTTTAATAAAAACATATTTTTCAGTATAAAAGTATAACAGCAGATTACAATGTGACAATACTATAATAAATGATTGTGTAATTAGATAACATCTTTCAGACCCCCTAGCTTTGCAGAGACTCCTAAAGACGTTGGGCTTCAAAAATGGGTATAGACAAGTAAAAATGCAGCACAAATGGGGAATGTGCATTTCAGAGAAAGAATGGCCAGTTAATGGCTGGAATGCTGGAATAAATAACATTGCTCTGTGTTTCCCAAACCTAGACCAGTGATGTACCAGCATGAAGTGTCCAAAAACCTCCTATTAGAAATGCTGAGCGAAGAGTAAGTAGTAAGCATTGACCACCCACAAGCTGGGAGTGAGCAAGTCACCACATTATACTGGTTAAGCACAGTAAAGAAAAAACAGGTCACCAATTAGGCTTTGCTGACATGTTCATCTACATAAAATTGGAAAAACATAAACTCTTTGATAGGTAAAAAAAAAGCTCCCTTATATGTATTTGATTAGCAGTTGTCCTGAAGTTAATGTAATCAGTGTTTAATTAGTAAACACATACAAAACAATTGTTCTTGGTCCCATTTCAATACTCTTCCAAATTAAAAAAAAAAACAAACAAAAAAAGATTTAATAAGCACCTGAAACTTTAATAAGCACCTGAATAAAAAGTATCCTAGGTAATTTTTGGTCAATGCCTTCCCTAACTAACTACCTAGCATAACTCTGACCATGATTCCCATATTAATGCTGATTACTCATAAAACCACCTGAGACTTTAGGTAAAAACAGCCACAGGCAGCTGATTTCTGAGTTATTACCAATGTATGAGTCTTGGAACAGCCCCATTGTAGATCTATATTTTGGCCGATACATAATCATGGTCCTGTAGAAGACAGTAATACTCAGAAAACATTGCTGGATGACACTGAAGATCTAGGACATGAGGTGGTCTCTATCTGACTTATTGCTGCTTATAATGCACAAATCCACATACAGGAGAGAAACCTGTAAAACTAGTGGACAGAAGGATTTGATCGGAGGACTGGAGGTCAAATTTAGTTCGGCACTGCCTTTTAGTGATTATATATAAATAGGATGCTACTGACTTAGCACCAATACTGTAATACATTTTAAAGTTACAATATATCCAGTATATGTGGTATCAGTATCAGTAATGTTACATGTCTCACACTGACAAAGGCTATTTATTAACATGTAGAATTTAATTCACTCCCCAGATTGCCAACCTATGGTGATCCCAGGTAAGGTGTAACTACAAAAAAATACATTTTGGCAGTTGGAAAGAATTTGTTATAAACCTTTTTTTTGGTACTGAAAAACTCACTTTTGCAAGACAACCTTTTTAAAAATAACTCTGATTAGTCCTAGTTAGATTATTGGGAAACATTTAGAGACACTAGGTGCTTGAGTCAAACTTCTTTGCAACTATCAGGAAATAATGCTAAAAAATGTCAAATATGTCAAATGACATATGCAACAAACAATTGCTGAACATGAAACCACAGAGAACATGGTGTTACTGCTAAAAACCTCAGAGGCTGATAATAACTGTGTATTCAGGCCAAGGAGAAAAAGTGATGGATCTTGTTGTACTGGGTATTGACCTGTACTTCAGCGTGGGCTGCTTTCAGATTCAATGTCAATTTTAAGCAAAATAAATATCTTTGTCTATGTATCTAAAACACAGCTTGGTGTTTATTTTAAAGGAAACTCGTGTGGAAAGAAAGCTGAAGCATGCCTATACTGATTTTCCTTTTAAATTTCTAGTTTCCTTGCAGACTCTGGCATACTGACTCATTGGGGTTGATGTATTAAAGTTGTCCAAGGCTGGAGAGGATACACTTTCATCAGTAAAGCTGGGTGATCCAGCAAATCTGGAATGGATTTCTTAAAAGTAATTTTCTATTAGGATCACCCAGCTTCACTGATGAAAGTGTATCGTCTCCAGCCTTGGAGAGCTTTAATAAATCAGGCCCACTGAACTGGAACATGTTTGCTTGGGGTCAAGACTCCTGATTTACATACATGTTTAAAGTAACCAACTCAGAAAGGTATTGGATCTCCTAGACAAACCAGCAGTGGGAATTACAAAAAGGGGAGGTCGGTAAATAGAAGCTCAATATTATGGTTGGGTTGCTGGCAAGAAAAAAAAATAATTGCAGTAGAAGTGGCTCTATCATGTACATTAGCATATGTGGAGCTACACAATCTGAACCAATCAACATTGATTCCAATACTGCATCTATTATTCACAAAAAAAATATATATATATATATATATATATATATATATATATATATATCAAAATACAATACAACAGAGTAAAAAAGAGTAAAAAAGAGAAAAAGTAAATACAATACAAAATACAATACAACAGAGTAAAAAAGAGTAAAAAAGAGAAAAAGTAAATACAATACAAAATACAATACAAAACAAAGAGAGTAAATTATTCAACATTATTGGGTACCATGGTTCCTTGGTTCTTTTCTGGTAATTATGGCTTTTTCTAATTAATGAGATCATGTATAAGGGTTAGTGCATCCATTAGTGTTTTGTTTTTAAAGCATATGACAGTCTAGAGCTGTATAAAACTAAAGATGAACTTTATTATTTTAACATTTCTATGGCCCCTTTGAAGGAAGGTTGTTGGTCAGCCATCTAATGTACCCTAATTATAATCAGCAACTGATTACACTATATATAGTTGGGTACAGCGACCAATACTGGAATGTCCCACAAACATGAAAGAATGAAGTGAAACAGTTTGTGACCCGACATGGTAAATCATCTGAAGTGGGTTAAGGTATATCAGCAGTATACAATCAGTAAAGGAAACATGTTGTTTTGCCCAGTGAATACATCTGGACCATCAAAGTGGTAAACCTAGGAGTTGAAGTATTGCCTCTGATTAAATTCATATGCAGCATCAAAGGTAAAGCTAAAATCCTAAAAAATATTTGATCTTGTTACTTTTAGTATTGGATAATGTGTTAAACTTCAGTCAGCAGTTTACTGTGATCTGTGTACCCCTTAGAGATGGAAAATAAGGGTAATCTCTAAATGGAGATAGAAATAGCAAAACCCTGACAGAGCACATGTAGGAATCTCCTATAGGAGTTTCCCCCTTAGAGTTTTGGTGGACACAGGACGTGAAGAGAAGTCTCAACTAATATTCAGCCAACCTGTCACAATTCTTAACCTTCTGCAAAACTAAACTAAAAATATTTTGGTTTCTTCTGGGCCTTACCACCATTTTTATAGCTTCTGCACGATTCATCCATGTTTCCACTAACCAAGACAAAAAGGTAAATTTTTGATACAGTTACATAATTTTGAAGTAGATTGACTGTATAATGATATGGTTAGGGCCTGTGCAGTGTTTAATATATTTATAAAATGTTTCTTAAATCCACCAATGCATGTTCACAAGTTCATAAAATTACAATAAATAAATTATCTTGGCAACTTTGTGCTGCCATATGGCTTGGCACAGTTAGATGCTAAGAAAACATTATGTTAAGTAAAAAAAAAAAGAAAAATACAATTTATGTAAGGCCTTACATAATTATATTTAGATTTTTGCGGTGCAAAGATTATATTACTAATGTATATATTTGGATCTACGCAAATCAGCATACCATTTATGACGTGCTCAATGAATCCAGTGAACTGTATATGTATTCTTTTTCTTACGCATTATTGGTTTATCACCAAAATGGTAAATTAGTGGTACTATAGCATGAGCAGTGTGTAGAGTGCAGATTGTTATTTTCAGTTAGGTTTAGGCTCAGGATTAAGGTTACAGCTAAAGCTTACAGTTTAGCCCTTCCCAATTAGGTTTCTTGGGGATTCTCCAGATTGTTTTTAACCCCTGAAATAACTTTAATATATTCAGGGAACCGCTGCTATAATAATTATATCCACAGCTCACAATATATTAGCATGGTGGACACTGAGAAGAATGCCTCTTACATTGCTGACCATTGGGAACAAACCAATCGGGTCACAATACAGAAAAACCAAAAAGATCATTGGTGTCACTTAAACTGAATGGAGAGGCACAAATTGCTTAAGGAAACCCTAGCAAGCTCTGGAGAAACCCTGACTGAGAAACACTGTGCTAGATGGTCCTTGAGAATTAGGTAGCAGCAGGTTCCTCTCCTGTCTGATGGTGCCTTCATAGTTCTGGAGCCAAAATTCTTCAGAAGAAAAATTCCTAAAAAGACAATTGTTTTGTAAATCAGGGGGTGTTGAACCCCCTGAGGCAATCAGATCGTCTGGGTATACATTGTTCTTTATTCCTTGAATTTTTAATTGTTATACTATAGGCTACTAATTTCGGTAAATTACCATGATTTGGAATAAGACCTTAAAATTAGGTCCACGATTTCTTCTGGGTAAAAAAATCTAGTTTGCTTACATACAGGTATACAATAAGAATCTGAAAATTGAAGAATGAAGAATAAAGAAAAAAAGTAGCAGTGGTGACCAAGGATGCAAAGAATTTTTAAAAGGATATACATCAGAGAATGTCCTTGCTAGGATTTGATAGTCTGGCTGTGTCATTTTTTCTTATGGAGTTTTGGTGCCCGAGTAGTCCGTCACCTCTTACATGTTGTTGTTTGCTACATACTCCTCCTCTTAAGATTGTAAGCTCTTTAGGGCAGGGTCCTCTTCTCCTTCTGTGTCATTGTTTGTATCTGTCTGTCATTGCTAGCCCATATTTTATTGTACAGCGCTGTGTAATATGTAGGTGCTTTATAAATACTGTTTAATAATGATAATAATAATAGGGATGGGTTATTAGCTCTGAATATGCTTCAACACAAGCTAACTCAGGGTTCAGACAGGTAAATAAGGTGGTGGAGGCGGAGGGGGTGCTATGTATCAGCAGTGGAGGTGACAGGCTAAAAAAAAAAAAACTGTAATTTTGTACATGGAAAATAAACATTTAAATTAGGAAGAGACCCTAAGCAGTAACATTATTTTAACTAATTAGTAAATTGCTTTTCAGGCAAGTAGCACCATTACCTTTAGTAGGTAGGAGATTTCATTAAATATGGCTGTCAGTATTTGAAATTTCCTGTGTTGTTTTATCCCTTAAATAACATCACATAATGCCCCCTACTGAAAGAAAATGTCTGGAAAAACACATATAACTGCATATTGTACATGAGAACCGGAGATTTCTGTCTGATTATTCCATGAACGGTTTCCGTGCCAGAAGGACAGGGATAATTATAATGATTATATTTACCATGTAAAACTGTTAAATACGGGCATGTCTGCTGAGAAGGATACCACAAAAATATAGCTTTCACCAGTTCATGACATCATCAAATTCCTTAAGTGCTGCAAAAAATGTTATAATGGCCAGTCTGAAAATATCATTATGCTGGTTTCCACAGAGCTGGCTCTTCACGTGGCTTGGGACGTTCAGGTGTTAGATTAAATGTTTTATTAACAGGCTTTGCCTGCTACTCCTTTTCATCATGGGTCTGCTTAACTATATGGCGGACCTACATCAAACAGTGACAGCACATGGATGGAATGCTTTTTGTAAAGACAACTCTAGGAATATAGCAGCATGTGCCATTTAGAAATATAATCAATGGTACATTCCAGCCGAATGTTAATGTAACACATCTAATACAAGAATTCTGTGATTTAAAAGTCTTTTTGTAGCAGTTTCTGATCCTAACTGGACACAAGAGTCTTTACTCTACACCATGCTCTGTATTTTGCATTCCACTGAAAAAAAAAAAAAAAAACAGACTGTAGTGTCATTGTCCCACTTCTTCGGATAAGACTGCACTGAACATTTAATGACCGGTGAAAAGGCTGTTTATGTGCCTTTGGCAGATATCAATTGCATTGAAATCCCACAAGAACTGCATTTTTATTGAACAATGCTGTTAAAATAGATCCTTTTATTGCAAACTACAGCCACATGATTTTCTGCAAATATGATGTACACAGGAACTAAAAAAGTAAAAACTTACACAAGTTACCAGAATCTGTTATTGGTGAATGTCATTTGCATTAGGAGACCCATTATTGGTTAATGTCACTATCACCAAGGGACCTGTAAATAGTGAATTTTATTATCACTGTCACCAACATATTTTTTACGGGTAAATTTACCCATTCACTGACAATACGGAACTTGTTACTGGTGACTGTCGCTATCACTAAAACTTTGTCCAATGTCACTGAGAGACTCGTAAAGGATTCAAGTTGTGATGCCTTTCCGTCTACCACAAATCGAAGGGTCAGTGCCCTTTAAAAGTTCCCAATTAAGGTATTTCCCACTCATGGGAATAGTTGTCTGCCTTTCTCAGCAGTTCTTCCCTTAATAATAAGAATGGTCAAGAATTTTAGCAGTCATACCTTCTTACTGAAGAAGTGGGCAGCGATTAGAGAAAGTAGGAAATTATTGAATTGTATTTGGTTAAAAAGAAAAAAAAACGTCAGCATCTGCACTGAAGTTTATGAAATGATTTTCAACTAATATAACTAACCTAGTCATGTTTCTTTTTTAATTTTTAGGAAAGGTGAAGCTACGCATGAGTGTAACTAATTCTTGTCCTGGCATTCCACACATGCAGCTGTCTGCTCTGTTCTACAGCTTATTGGGCCTGAATTTAAAACTGGACTCTAAGCACAGAAACTTTAAAACTATTTATCAATAGCCACAAATAGGCCACCCATAAAGTATTTACTCTGGTCTAGCAGGTGAAACCGGGGATAAAAAACAATTGCTAGTACAAATAATAGCCCGTCCAGGGCCGGTACTACTCTGAGAAGCCCACCAATCATTTACTCTTACTTAATCTCTCCTTTGCAAACCTGTCAAAGTCACTAAAGCAATACGTCTTGGCTATTCCACAGTGCAGCACAGTGTTATGTTTCTTAAGGAGGACCACAGTTTTCTGGCTTCTGTAAAGAAAAGGAGTCCCTATGAGGTTCTCGGTTTCATCCGAGAGCTGGGGAAAGACTATTGTAAAACTGTCTGGAGGCTAAGAACAGCTTATTTCCGAGTAGTGAAGCCTGTGTTGGATTTCTCCAGTCTGACAACAAAGCTTTATTTTACGTAATTGCCTTCTGTGTTCCTGCTGCATACAAAGATTTTCTGGTGATACAACATCACATTCCAGGTTACTAGACCCATAATGTCATGAGCCTCTTTTTTCCCAGTCATTGACTAGCCCCTAACATAAGTTAACAGTTACTGAAAAGCTTCTTTAAAAGGTACACAGCAATTGATGATCTCCTGTAGTAAGTACACAGCAAGTGACCATACCCTGTAATATAGCCATAGTGTCTGACCATGACCATCTCATCTCCTGTAACATGTCCACAGTGTTTGATCAGCTCTTTTACCATGTTCTCAAAAACTGACCAGCTATGATAGCATGTCTTAATTATCTGACCAACTTCTGTATTACATTCACAGTATTTGATCATCCCCTGTAGTATGGCCCTGTATCTGAACATTTACTGTAGCATATGTACCATCTCCTGCAGCATTTCTGCAGCATCCAACCAGCTCCAGTATGAAGTCCACAGTATCTGACTAATTCCAGAAGTGTGTTTATAGAGTATTACCAGCTCCTGTAGCATGTCCTCTGGTGATCTCCTGTAATATATCTACAGTATCTGACTATTTCCATTATAATATTTACAGTGTCTGACCAGCTCCTTGTAGTATGTCCCCAGTGTCTGACCATTTCCTGTAGAAAGTCCTCAGTATCTAATCTTCTGTACTACTTCCACAGTGTCTGACCAGTTTCAGTGCTGTGTCCCCAATACCTGACCATCTCCTGTAGTATGTCCAAAGTATTTGACAAGGTATTGTATCATGTCCATAGAATCTGATCATCTCCTATATATGTCTCCAGTTGTTCCTGTTGTTGTAAAATGTGGGTATTGTCCTAACCAACTGTATACCTTCTTTCTGAAGGTCTATTATTTCGCTGGTTAAATGTCCCCAAAATATCCCTATTTTAATGATGGTAATAACTAATATCCACTGAGACTTTTGGAGTAGTGGATGTGAATGAAGCACACATATTTAGGATCTGCCAAAGACCATACCGAGAAAGAATTATTTAAGTAATTTAATTTAATCTAACACTGAGAAATCAGCTTGTGAGTATGTGTGCCCAAGCAAGCAGTTAAGTAAGCTTTTGGAGACTTTAACCATGGTTTGCTAACATGTAAAGATGCCATTGCCACTGATGTTTGTTTTCTTCAGGTTAAAGCAGAATTAAAATTCCCATTTTAAATTTTGGGATCTGGCAGGACTTTATTGCAGAAAGAAACAGACGACGTTCCTTCTGCAAGAAGCCTGTTTGGTGTCCTCTTCTCTAAAAATATTGGTGAGCTTCCCTTGTGGCTGCTGGGACTAAATAAACTGCACAGGAGTTATGTCATCCAGGCCCAGCCAATCAAGATGGACCAAGACCGAAACAAGAGAGGAAGAAGGAACATGCCGGTGCCTTGCAACAGAATTGGGACAGGTGAGTGCAATAAAAAATTGCAATCAGACAGGTAAGGGTAATTTATTTCAGAAGGGACATCACCTAGGTTTAATTCCCCTTTAAAATATGAGCGGTAAAAGCTAAATTCTGTTCCTTTATGAAACTGGCTACTTGCACAATGGCTCATAAAGGTGTTTTTTTTCCAAAAAGCTAGTCTGCATGGATTTTTAATTGCTGGGAAATCCTCCATTAATAAGCCTCTACTGTCCTCAACTATGGGTCAAATATGGATGGGCCGATTTGTGTTTCATTGAATTTTATTCAAGTCAATCGTTTGTGACAGTCTGATATCCCACATTTTGCTCCTGAAGAAGCAGACATTATGGTCTGCGAAACGCACTCAGCGTGTTTTTAGGACATATGTGGGAAATTGAGACCACTAATTGATTGATGTTTTTAATATGTACTATTGTCTTGTGTTGATGTTTTTTCTTTCTTCTTTGTATATGGGTTGAATTAAAGATGTTCATTGTTTTGGTTTTTTTATTGTTTTATTTTTTTTATAAAAGCTCTTGTTCTTTGTAAGGTATTTGTATGCCTCTAAAGTCCCTGGTATTTTTTAAAGCATTTTCTTTTCTTTTCCTTCTTCAACATAATGAATTAATGGAATGTGGCATTTATTCATAATTGTAGAACATATATCTTTTTGAATTGCTGGGGAATACTCAAGCCAATTAGGTAGTTTTACAGAAAGGAAACCAGCATCTGTAAAAAAAAAAGTCACCAATGAAAATAAGGGGGTCCTAACTCTTTATTAACCCAGTATCTAGGGCAAAAAACAAAATAGTTTTGACTGCTGGGTACTGCCATCTTGCATGTGAGGTCCTTAGTTCTAGAGTCAGAACTATCACTCAAGTCACATTCTGCAGTCCTCCCCTTCAATTTTTTTTTTCTATGGCAACTAATTAGACATTCTCAGGAGAAAGGACTATGGATCGGCAGGAAGCACAGGGATGTGCTGGAGAATTAACTCTGCTTGGAATAGTCAAATTCAGAAGCATTTTGCAAATACGAGGGGGTGCTGACAAGTTCCAGAAAGAAGAGAGCCAGAGTTATGAAATAACACATTTATTCAACATATTCCCCCCTGAGACTGATGCACTTAGTGCGGCGTAGTTGCAGGTTTTCTAGACTGTTCAAATAAAAGTCCTTTGTTTGGGCCGCAAACCAGCTCTCAAGAGGCATCTTTGACGTCAGAAATGTCCCCAAAACGTTGCCCCTTCAGGTGTTTCTTCAAATTTGGGAACAGATAGTCCGAATGGGCCAGGTAAGATGAGTAGGGGGGATGGTGGACCAATTGGAAACCCAGGGTGTTCAATTTGGCAGCCACAACATTGAACGTGTGCGCAGGTCCCTTTGGTCAACTTTCCACGGCATTTCATCTTAATTGCCTCCTTCAGCTGGTCCAGGATGTTAGGTCCAGGAGGTGATACTAGAGCCCAAAGGTAGGTAGTCCACCAACAGAATACCGTCTTTGTCTCAGAAAATGGACGCCATGACTTTTTTGGCCGATTTCTGGGTTCGGAACTTCTTTGGCCTTGGGGACTCGCTGTGGCGCCATTCCTTTGACTGTTCCGTGGTTTCAGAATTATAGATGTGGAGCCAGGTTTCATCCTCAGTCACTAACCTAGCCAAAATATCCTGTGCAGCTTCAAAATGGGCCAAAACGGCTTTGGATGCGTCATCTCGTTCCTTCTGATTACTGTTCAAAAATTTCGGCACCCACTTTGCTGAAAGCTTGCACATGTCTAGGATAGTGGTGATAACAAACCCAATATGCTCCCATGACATGTCAAGTATCTGGACTATCTTTTTTGCAGATATTTGCCAGTCCTCAATTATCAGCTCATGGACAGTACGCAGGTGTCCGGGTCAGTTGAGGTTGGGGGGCGCCCACTGCGGGGCTCATCATCAATGGTGAAATGCCCAGTCTTGAAACGGGATATCCAGGTCTTGATAGTGCTGTAGGAAGGACATTTCCCACTAGTGTTTGTGACATCTCACTATGAATGTCCTTTGCTGACTTTCCCTGGAGAAACAAAAACTTCATGACGGCCCGTAACTCCAACGACGTGAAACTTTCTTGTGCCTCTGCCATCACAGCTTCTCACTAAAAAAAATAAGTTTTAAGAATCGCAAAGACCTGATATTTGCACAGTTACATACTACGATATTAGGCTGTCTTCTACCCCCCAAACTCATTTTTCTATTTAATCTGGAGGGGGGCAAAGCCAGGAACTTCTCAGCACCCCCTCATACATAAAAAATATAAAAATCATGTATGTAAAGAAAAAACAAAACACAAAAAAAGTATGAAAACTAATTTTGAGCTTTGAGCTGCAGTTTTTTAATGTGTTGGTCTCTTTAAGAACAGCGGCATAATACAGGTGCATAGTGCATAGTGGCTGGTACAAAACTTCTAGCGTACACATTCATCACTCACTGCCTTGACCACAGGAACCAGAAACCTTATTAGTTGTTATAGCTTTCGACACTTTCCACATCATCATTATGATTTTTTCTGCTCAACTAAAAATTTACACTATGATCAGAAAAATGTGCCAGAGACTCTAAGAAACATCAATGACCTCTCATGCAAAGCAAACATTTGGTGTGATGAGGCATATGCGCTGCTCACATGGGGATGTTAATCATTCCCAAAAATGTGTTCTAATAATAAACAGAAAAATGAAATAGGTAAAAAAAAACAAAAAAACACCGTACTGAGCGTGCATATGCTAGTGCAATTAGCCTGGCCAGGAATCAGCCCAGCAGTGCACTGATTACATCTGATGTCTGTCAGGAAATTACCAGTCTGAGAATCAGAACAGCCACAATATTGTATTGAAATGCATACTTGCCAATAAATACTTGTGTAATTTCATACGCAGCTCATCACAAAAGGACAAAAAATCTAAATATTCTACAAAGCAAATGGCTATATATCTTTATCACAAAATGCAACATTTTCTGACTTTTCATACATTAGGAAAGGAAGTTTTAAAGCAAATCTATATTAAAATTAAGTCATTAAGCTTTGTTTAGTTTGACTAAATGATACAGCGTTGGTCACATGATCCCTGCCTGCAGGTCACTCCCTCCCTAAGTTCCTCTTGCAAAGAGCAAGAAGTGACCTGTGCTGGTGCACTTGCTAGCTCAGAAGGGATCACAAACAAGTATTTTAAATAGAAAAGTTTAAAGTATTACAACCCTGTTCAACAAATGGTGCACAGGGACAGTTTAGTGATATCGGACGGATCTCATAAGGCCATAAGCATTTCTAACACAATGGTGTAGCACACAGAATTACTGAAGTAGTGTCACAGTGACTGTACCTTTTATTGAGAAGTTGCCATTTCTGACCTGGTTCTAAAAAACACACAAACAATACCTTCTGAATCACTCAGAATGAAGGTGCAGCACAGGTATTCAGCTAACCAAGGTCTGACAAAACACATCCTACACATACCAAAGGTGCCAAAAGAATTCTTAAATAAACAGTTGTCCAAGCCTTTCTATATGACCTGTGTTAGTATTGAGCGAGCCCTGTGTGGGAACTGGAATTATATGTACATTACACTAAGTACCCAGGACAAAAATAGGCTGTTTCCATCCACCAATAAAAGAAGACTCCTCCAAATGAACCCATACTTCCTCCAAAACTCTGCACAAAGCAACAACAAAAGCTGTTGATACATGGTAGAATGTTTACAATAGATACATGAGTAAATAAGCACAGAAAGTAAAAACAAGATTGCCTTGGAACCAGACTACAAAATTATGCAATATTATATAATAATATGACTTGCATGTATCTGTGCAATCTGAACAGAAATATCATGTCCTATTTCCTGGCTACCACATACGGTACCAAAAGCTATAGCCATTCACCTCCTGCAATCAGCTTGCCTTTGTCCTAAATGTAAACATCTGTGAACGTGTCAAAAACTACTTCCGTTAAAAAAAGTTGTGGTAAATATCATTGCCTTGTGGCACCAAACTGTGGTTATAATCTGTGCACTATTTGGGGGCATGAAGTGAGGTAAGAAGATAAAAAGTTGCACAAAGCGAAGGGAACATAAATTCATGATCTAAGGGGGAGACTATTAATGGAAAAAGTGAAAGATAAAATAAGAACATAATCAAAAATGGGCACACCACAGACCTCATGGGGCGGCATGGTCGGCTCAGGGGTTAGCACTAGGTCACTTTTGAATCTCGGTCAGGACACTATCTGCATAGAGTTTCCAGGTTCTCTCTGTGTTTGCACGGGCTATCCGGTTTCCTCCAACAAAAACATGCAGTTTGGCTGATTGTCATTACCTCAAAATTGGCCTTAGACTGTGTTAATGATATATGATTATGCAGGGTTCTCCCCAGGCACTTTTAGCTGGGCGTACCACCCGGAACTTTTCAGCACCCACCCGGCTGTTTTTTGGTGGTTACCAAAGAGTTTGGTCACAATACAGGGGCTGCCACCCACCTAAAATTTCTTCCCACCCAGCTTAAAAAAATTTCTGGGTTGAGCACTGACTATGATAGGGAAATTAGATTGTGAGTTCTTCTGTGGGACAGTTAGTGATATGACAATGGTGCTGCCTAATATGTTGGCACTATGTAGGATCAAGTAAATAAATTGTGGCCTAATATTCATCCAAAAGGCATGGTATTGAGAGTGTTGTACGTAATCCTCCTGAATGCACATTTTTCAATGTGTAATACAGAATGCCTAATGCAATAGGATAAGTGATCCCTATCCCCAACCTTGGTGGTCTACTGATAATTTCTAAATCTATCTCACACAACTCTGCACTTGATTGTGTTTTATGGGCAAAAAACACTGCTACTGATTCATTCAAGTCAATAGCTTTCCCTTTAACCATCTTTTCCATTGTTGATCTGATATCACTTCATGTCATTAGATATGTTATTTGAAGGATTGGCCTTCGCTGATGCAGGTCTGGAAGATTAAAAACAACACTCTAATTACATGAATTTTTTATAAACTTTGAGGCATGCTTTTTTAGCTTCTTCTCTTTTCTTTTTGTGATTTTCTTACCTTAGGTAATAGAACATTCAAATAGAAAGAGGAAAAGGGAAAGAGGAAATTGAATGTTCAATTTAGACTAACTAAAGAGGTGTCTCACACCTCCCTTTTTACCTTTCATGTACCTTAGATAAAAAATTATGTGACCAGAACCTAACAATCTCCTATTAAGCACATGTTTGTGACTAATAACAATAAATACGAAATTATGGTCAAGTAATTTAAATGCATACCAATATTATGAAATGTTGGTTCTCCATATAGCTGTTAAAATAAAATAAATCATTTTGCTTTACATAGGAAAAGTAAAATGTTGACTTCAGTGAAGTATAGCAGGCTGTGCTTTAGATAAAGCAATATTAGATACACATGGTAAATTCCTGAGATAGTGCAGAAGATTCTGTCCAATACTTATTTTATTTTTTCTTGATTTGAAGCATAAGTGTGGAATCGATTGACTAATAAAAATACACTGTAACCAAATAAAACAAAATTAGGATTTCACAGCTCAGGACTTGGACAAATTAGATATATGAAAGTTTATTACTTGATTTATGTGCAATAAGTATATGTGCAAGCTGTGTAACCTGTAAGGATGTAGGTACGGGAATAACTTAGGTATAGAATGTTATTACAGTAACAGTATTTAGAAAAAATGACTTTGGAGTTGTAGAACAGCCAGAGGTGCAGTTGAATGACAATCTAGCAGCACAAAAAAAATCTTTAAAAACAGGCTTTGATATATCTACTGTTTTTCCACTATTTGGTAGCAAAAAATGTTAGTACATTGTGGTGACCATCGTGGTCTAGTAGCCAATCACTATGGCCAAACATTGTCACTTGGCTGGTGGAGTGATGTAACTGTTCCCCTAAGCATTCAACACCAGCAAACCAACACTGGGGATTTCAATGCTGGCTACAACTGGAAGAGCAGTCAGAGAGTTGGAAAGTTGCACGATGAAGGTTCAGGAGGACTTTACAATGACACTGTCACTTTGCCCTGAAGGGTAAGTTGACTGTGTCTTCACATGAAGAATCTGCAACTGTTGGGAAACTGACAGCAAACTGATACAAATATAAACTGCAGGTACATAAAGGTGCCTCTATGTGCAACAAGCTTCCAGAATGCCCTTCCACATTTCTTTAAGTGGTCATATTGACTGGCAAGGTTTTGGAATTTATGCCCACCCCACCCTCTTGTACATTCTCACAGACAAGTAAGAAAGCCTATCTTGTCAATAGGAACAGGTAGAGTGAGTCTTAAGTGCAAGGCTCAAATTCAAATTTTGTTAATGGGCCCTGTAATCCTTGTCAGCCATCTGGCCGCCCCCACAGAAAAGTTATGGTTTCTAAAGAACCAGCATTTGCAGATTTGACAGCAAGTGTCAGTGAACTGAAACAAACTACTTACTGCTGCCTCCATTAATTTTTTATTGGGCTGACCCAAGTAGACGCTACATGTAGACAAGAAAGCAGTTCAGAGGTATAATGAAGTGGCAACCACAATGGAACCTTGCCACCAGTCTGAACATAACCTTAGTCTGGCACACAGTCAACCATGAACTATCATGAATAAGTGTGAGTAATATAACTATAGTAGTTATATTACTCACAATATAACTAGTAATATAACTAAAATGTTCATAAATAAAGGGTTCTTGTAGAACGTAGGCTATGTACACACAACAGATGATTCTCGGCCCATACTAGCTTGTCTCCATGAGACTTCTGACATGTGTAAAGAGGTCTTCTGACATCATTCACGGATTCATCCTGGAGGATGCATGAATGACAGAAGATGAACAACCGCAAGTAAAGAGAGGAGGGTGCAGTGCCGCTCGCTCCGTCTGCCCCTCTCCTTTCCATAGAACAGAATGGTGCTGTATGTACAGAGCTCATTCATTCATCTTTAAGTCATTGGTAACTGGAAGTGATTGTGATTTCCAATGACAATAATGGATCGTGTGTATGTAGCCTTAGACACGCTTAATTTTCACAAAAAGTCCCTCGCTATTTGATAGTGCTAAGATAAATTACTAATAATGCAAATTTGGGATTACTTTAAGGATCAGGCCTTTATTGTGTCTTCTTTAAATACTGAAAACTGTAACTGTATCAACAAAGTAAAAGTAGTAACTGCCTTTTGACATCATGCTGGCTTATCACTTCTAAAGTTTAGTGTGAAAAGATTTATTGATAGGTGTAAGTTTTTCTACAACAACGTTATGTTTTTAGGTACAAAAATATTCTAGAGATGCCTCTAGGTATACTCACTGTTTAAAGTAACATCAAATCTAAAATTAGATTCATTATAACTAATCATACAAGCAGTTAGAAGAACCTGAATGTGATGCGTTTAGTCATGGGATCGAAAAACTACTCTGCATAGTTATATAAACACAAAACTGTTGTAATAGAAAATCAGATGTAAGACAATGGAAATATAAGTTGTACAACACATCTTTATGACCATACACCTGCTTTTGTAATTGTATTTATAATTAAATTATACAGATCTATATATCATTCCTAAAAGTGGGACAGATTTCAGTAGATGATTGACAAAAAGAGTTTAGGCCTAAAAAGAGTTGCTTTTAAATAATGAATGAATAGGTAACACTTGAAAACTGTGTTTTTTTTTGAGGGTAGAATCTCGTGAATAAATTTGGCATAGCTAATGTCCGCCATCTAACTTGAGTTGCCAGCAAAAAGATAGGAGCATGAGATTATCAGTGGAACTCTTTATCTAAGCTAATATATCAAGTTATCACATGGGAACAGATTATAAATATGAATTCTCTTTATACAATATGAACTATAGGTGCTACATAAATAGGTCCTTCGGCTCTCTCATATGACCCATCAAAGAAGCCCATAAAAGTACAGCTCAATTTGTACAGGCTTACCTGCTAGTGAGAAACTATTCCTATCACATTGCCTGAAAGGCTAGGATGACATTACTGCAATAGACTAAATGGGCTGGATTTACTAAAACTCCCTATGACCAGTGAAGTTAGACTATCATGAGAGAACCTGGGTGATCCAGCAAACCTACAATGGATTTCCTAAATATAATTTGCTATTAGCAAATGTTTTCAATTTTTGACCAGATCCATTTAAGGTTTGGTGAAACACGTATGTTCTCACAGGATCGGATTAGATTCTTCTAGTCTATCTTTTCCAGTCTTGGAGAGCTTTAATAAATCTGAACCAGAGGGCCTAATTTATTAAAGCTCTCCAAGGCTGGAGAAGATACACTCTCATCAGTAAAGCTGATGGATCCAGTAAACCTGGAATGGATTTCCTAAAATTCAGATTCATTGCAGGTTTGCTGAATCACCCAGCTTCACTGATGAAAGTGTATCCTCTTCAGACTTGGAGAGCTTTAATAAATCAGACACAATGTGCCATCAACAATGTTAGCTGAAATGTGTACAGCTCTTCATTGTAATTGGGGGTCAGGAGCATCCCATCCAAATAGAAAACTTTGTTTGGTATGTAAAATGTTATCTCCTGACCCCTTACGAAATATAAATGATGAGTGTATGTTTTGAGTGAAATGTTTGTTCACACAACATTGATAACACTAGGTCATGAGTTTTCCCTTTCTGTTTTTCTCTCTGACTGAAGTATTGCATCATTAACTAACTGAATGAAAAAACAAAAGGTAAGACATGAAAAGAGCGAGAGTCGTTGGATATTTTATGTGTTCTGCTTTGTGCTCAAAGCTCAGATCCCAGCAGTAAATCATTCATTTCTGGGCAGAGTGAAGTGCAAATCCAAGTGTAATTTGATTTACAGGTATAGGTCTGAATGCGTAGTATATATTCCTGGGGTACTTTGTAGCTGTAGCAAAGTTTCATTTATCTTCAATGTTTTCCTCACAGAGGTTTTTAATTGAATTTCAAAACAGCAATACCAGAGGTCTTTTTAACCGATATATGACTGAACTGAACCCTATAAAATGCATAATAAATAGAATTTCAACAAAAGTAAAATAAACATTATTGTTGCCTGATGAAAATGAATGCAAAGGCATTAAAAGTCCATGGTCCGATACTAGCAGCGTTAAAATCATGTATTTACATAGCACCAACATATTACATAGTTCACTGCAGAGTTCATTGTCTTGTGACTAATTGTGCCAATCACAGGAGGTCATAATCTAATGTACCTACCTTGGGCCAACTTTTTGGGGGAAAACAGGTAATCTACCAGTACATTTGTGGGTATTAGAGAGGAAACTGGAGTGCCTGGAGAAAAGCAATGCAGACACAGGAAGAACTTGCAAACTCCATGAAGTGTCTTGGTTGTACTATGAACCTGAGACCCTACTGCTGGTTGGAGTACTAGCCACAGAGTCACTGGGCCTGACTTATTATGGCTCTCCAAGACTGGAGAGCATACCCAGTGAAGCTGGGTGATCCAGCAAACCTGAAATGGATTTCCTAAGTCATTTGTTATTTGTTAGCAAATGTTTTCAATTCTGGACCAGACCCATTTCAGATTTGCTGGATCACCCAGGTTCACTGATCAAAGTACATCCTCTCCAACCTTGGAGAGCTTTTATAAATCAGGTCCACTGTGTCAATGTTTAAATATTAGATGAGAGGTATAGTGCTTACCATGTTTACAAAATCTAGATTAGGAAAACACAAAGTGGCCACCATCCAATGAAGTAGAAGGTGCTGGAATAAGCAGATGTTGATAGAAACACTTGAGACCCCTAGCTGGATAGGCAAAAATATAACACAGGTTGTACTGTTAGAATACAAAACATACACATTTCTAGGCCTTGGTTAAGTTCTACAGATATATTGGTATTGGGGAAACTATTACCTTACCTATTCCTATTTTGTGTTACTTCCCCTACCTTCTAGATTGTAAGCTCTTCTGGCCAGGGTCCTCTCCCCTTCTGTATCACTGTCTGTATTGGTCTGTCATTTGTAACCCCTATTTAATGCCGAATATGTTGGCGCTAAAAAATCCTGATTATTATTATTAATAATAATAATAATAATAATAATTCCTACTGTTTTCAGTGCTATTCATACTTATGGCTTAGGTATAAAACATATTTCAGATTCTGCATTGGTGCCCTGATCTATCACATTTTCTTCACTTATCCTAGTTCTATCCATTAATATTATATGGATATTGAGTATATAACCAGCAGGCATAGCAACATGTATTTTCGTTTATATTTGATTAAGTCTAATAGAAAAAAAAACATTATTCCAACTCAGGACAACTAAAGAAGGGAATCATTGTATCCAGGTAGGATATTGCTGATAAGACTTATGAAGGTAAAGTTGACTTTTACATATCTCTATCACAGCTGTTTCCTTAAGATTGCTGTAACGCAGGGAAAAATAAAAAAACTATACTATATACCATGTGTAATGTTAGATTAGCAAGAAGAATGGTATGGGCCACTAACATATTATACAGAAACATATACAAATTTCAGCATTTATTTTCCTGCATTAAGTTACATCTCACCGAAAATCAGGTCAAATGATGGCAGACATAAATATTTATTTTTCAGTTTTTTTTTTTCTTTCATTTCACCTGAATTCCTGCTATGAGAAAAAGATCGAAAAATGTCACGCTGAATGCAGAAAGCTGAATCTGCTGCAGAGGCTGTTTATTAAGTAGCACAGTCTGTTATATTTTGTTCCCAGAACCTGTAACTACGTAAAACTAAATAACTTTCTCGCACATCAAGTACCAAAGTACACAAGGCCTTATTCTGTTTACACTGAAAGAACAAACTGTCACCAATACATCTAGCTTTAAAGAAAAAATAAAACAAGATGAAGGCTTGTGTGTGACGTTCTTTCCTCAAAATCACTGAGCTTTCTTGTTTAGTTTCTCGAGCGCACTTGAGTCAACTGTGGAGAAGTGCTCAGGAAGTACGAGGGAGCCTGAATGGGCACATGTTGTCGACTTGATCTGTTTCCCTCACTGAACTGTAAAATCATCTTATGAAATCACTGAGCACCGAAGGACGTTCTGTCTACTCTGCTCTGACAAATATTTAGGTAAGGGTTTTTGGGAAACAGATTCTGGCAGCAAGACATCACAGCTCAGTTTATCACATCTCCTAAATAAAACTTCAGTGAAAAAACAAGCAGGGAAGGTTCTCTCTGCTCACAGAATTGCTGTTTTATGAGCCTAGCTTCCAGTAGTGGTTACAGATTCCAAAGAGTGAAATTCGTCTTGCTGAAATCTAGTACAAATCAAGGCAGAGTCACAGGTCCTCCCCAGGAGGTATAAAAAAGGTGCCTCTTCCCCTACACGTATGGTCTGATATTCGCCTACTAATTTGTTTAACAAGGATCATAGATATTAACGTGTATTGGAAAAACTTTTTCCATACTTCTCTCATTTTCTTCCATTTCCTGTTGTATTTGCAGGACAAAAATTAAAGTTTTAACGATTCCCTACTTTGTTTGAGGTTCTAGGTCAGAGTGTCCCCATTTTATATGATAATATATGATATTATATTTCATATTATAAGAGTATAACTGTTCTTGATTTTATACAGTATATGCCTAATTAATCCATTCCCCCTATTGACAGGTAAGGCAGGATCACCCATAATCTAAGTCAGATCTGGTTTTCACCATAGCATTCTGCAAGGGGTGATGGGCCAGTAATCCAAGTAAATACTGGACTCTTTGCTGCAAGGTGTCGCCAGGTTGCCTCCTCAGTGGGCGGACAGGCAAAGGTAGGTTTCTGTGCAGAGACAGCTGGTGGGCCAGTCGTGGTCAGTGATCAGGCAGTGGGAGTGGGCACTAATCCTGGCAGCACGGCAGAGCAACGTAAGTATTGTGACATTAATAAGTCTGAAAGATACTTATAGTGAATCTGGACAGGTAACAGGTAGAAACGAGTTCACTTTAAAGCAGGTAGAGAAGGCATTGTGTACTGATCCGATGCACCTCCACTCCTTGGTTTATAGACAAATTAAGAAGAAAAAATGATCACAGACAGCTCTTATTATTTTGTAATATTCCACATGTGTTAGAGTCACGGGTATCCTACAAAAAAAATTAGGTTGATTTCTTGGAAAGGTTTGTTTTTTCCTGAAATTTCTCTGGGGTTATAGACTGACTAGATGTGACTAGAGCTTAGCCCCGTTATTATTTAATAACTATACAGCAATGTATGCATAACCATGAAGCAGAGCAGAGAAATGAAAGCGTACTATATATTTTTTATTTTTATCTCTAGAATTTTGCTGGTTCAACTAAAACCTATAATTTTAGAAAGGCTAATTTTACTCTTATGAAAGCAAATTGTCGGGGATGTTGTCTTTGTAAGTAGAATTCAGATGACTTGTGGATCTTCAAAAGGGTTCTGGATAAATGTACTTATGAGGAAATACCCCAGGGGAACAAAAGCAAGAACACATAAAAAACTAATATGACTTAAGAAAATAAAATAACTGAACACAAAGGAAGAGCAGGCGTTTCATTTAGATGCCAAGAGGGCTGAAGACATAATTGAATTCCATTCCTTGTATTCTGTTAACTATTTATTGAATTGAGTTCTCAACCAGTGGGAATAATGTATTTTAAGAGATGCAGTTTAAGGAGAGTTCCAAGAAAAAGAGAAATCAAATTCCTTTGTAAATGTGAAATTTATTATTTTTGTGACATACAATTAATCAAAATGACCCAAAGAGCAAATGTAAATGTAGCCAATGACCCTAAATTCTGCTTAGTCGGATTACTTACCTTTTCTGTTTAATTATGACATTTAGATAAATACCAATGATTTTTCTTTTTCAAATGTACCCTTATCTGGTACCATTCAAAAAAAAAGAAAAAAAAAACACGTCTCCTCAACTTTTCTTGCTGAGGCCATGGAAGTGTAAAGTAATATAGATCAGCCTGGGCTATTTCACTAATTCAGGGCCTCTACCTCCTTCCGTCTTTATAAAACTTTTTTGCAAAGGCATAAGTGTTACCATGATAACCAGGGATCACCACGGCAACCAGAACGGGCTTGTTTGTTTAAAGATGGAGTTGGCGTGTGTGCAGGGAGGCTTCCAGAAAGAAGCAGCAGGACTAAAGAAGGCACCGGATCGGTGAAGCTACAGAAAGAGCCAAACTGATTCCGTCATGCAGTACGAAAACTGGATTCAGTTGGTAAGTGTGTTTAGTCTACCCTACAATAGATTGTGCAGCTCGAGAAGCAAATCGGTGTGGATAACAAACTATATTCCTGCTTTAAAGTAAACTTTTGCTTTGCCTATGTAGTTCAAAGCAATAGCTTTACATTAACATCAGTTCTGTTATTGCAATGCCCAAATGGCAAGAGAAGAAAATGTTGTCCTTTGTAAACTACAAAGGGCTTAAGTCTACAACAAAGTTCTATAAAATTTGTTCCATGTGAAAATTTTGGTGAATGATTTATAGTGATTACAATGGAAAGTCTTCTGCTTCTGCTAGGTAAACATAGTGGTGGTGGGTGGGCGAGTCGGTAATGAGTGTAAAACGGGTGTCAAACTCAAATCACATAGGGCTGAAATCTGAAACACAGGCTATATAGTGGGCGGAACTTTTTATTAGAATACATAGTGTTAGTGAAAGTATAGATCTTTTCTGTGTGGACTGCCCTGCTTCTAACTGGATTTATGGGACTGGGTCCTCCTGCCTGCAAATGTCAAGCGCCTGAATGATGCACGGTCACCATGGGCACCATAAAGTGACCGAATGGGCCGAATTTGGCCCATGGGCCTTGTGTTTGACACCTGTTGTGTAAAAGGTGTTTGTATGATGCTCGAGGAAAGTTTAAAGCAAGCCTGTTAACCTACCCTATAAATTAGAATGGGTCAAGTTATAAAAGTAATAATAAAAAAATAACAGCTACATGGTTGCATAGAATAGGCATGCATTATGGACAGGGATAAACAAAAATATATACATAGATCATAGTAAAATACACAGATAGATGAACCTAAGACAACTGTCCTGTTCCTGAATGATAAATACTAACAAATACTTGCCTCTTGCTAAGTAAGAAGTAGGAGGGTTTGCCTACTATTATCCCATGGTCAGTTCCATTGTTGTAGGAAGGAAAGAGTTATAAACCAATGAGCACTTTTGGGGCACGGAATACTCTGGGTACTTTGAGTACAACAAATCAACATCTCTAGCTTTTGAGACTTCAGGAAATATTAGAACCAGTAGATTGAAACAAAGAGGTCATTTTTAACATTGAATTTAAGAATGAATTGAATAGCCCTGACCGCAGCGTTCTTTCTAAATTAATACACTGACATAAAAGTAAGAAAGGTGAATACATTTGAAAAAAAAATCTATTTTCTCTTACTTTGGTAAGATTTGTATAAGTGCTGATTATAATGAAAGAAAAAGTTTCTACATCCTTGATCCCTATTAGCAAATTACTTCTTCTAGTCCAAAAGAGCAGTTAAGTGTTTTGTTATAATGATTGCTCTTGCTGCCAGGATGCTGAGCTAATGCCCAGAGTATCTTCATTATAAAAGTCTCCCGCTGTGACAAGATTTAATTAAACATTACTGTCAGTACACCTTTCTAGAGAAACGTGTTAGGTAGTACTACAAATTCATACAAATACCACAGCACTAAGCAGTTTTTCGAAAAGGTGTTCATAATTTAAATTTTTTTAGGGGCCCAAAACAATTCAGGAAAAATAACAAAATAAATATTTCAGGAGAAGCATTTAAAAAAGAAGGCTATGCAAAGTCTGCCTTCCACACTGTGATTGTTCAGTATGGCCCCATATTTTGCATTACATCTTAAACATTAATCCCGGTGTTCAGAAAAAAACATATTAAACATTTTTTTAATAAACTCTGCAGAGATCTTTTAATGGTGGTTGTTTGCCTTAAAAGCAAACCCATCAATATTTTAAATGAATAAAACTAACAAAGTTTCTTTTATAGATACCATACATGCTTGAAAATAAACCTTTTAAACGATAAAACAAGGTACCTTTTTAACTGAAAATGCAGGAAATGCTTTGACTCAAATATAAACCTAGGGCACACACCAGTGCTAACATTCAAAACAGTAATTGACACAAATGTTTCCATGGTATGTCATTGTTAAAACATTTTTTTAAAATGGAAAAAACTAAATCATGGACTCAGTCCCTATATTTTCCTTCCATTTTTTTAGGTATACTTTAATTTAGTTGGTTGTAATAGGTCACACATACTTAAATGATGTGCATTATGGTTGGCCACCAGTAGATGATGCAGATTCCATCAAGTTCAAGTAAGTCCTTCAAATAGCAAAGGGACACAGAGCCATCTACTTTGTGACATGAGTATAAACCAAGATTTTTTCCCACTCATGGCATTTTGAGAGGAAAAAAAACTCTTTATACTCAAGTATATACGTAATGAATCCACTATTAGCAACACATAGCAAACACCTCCACAATCCCCTTATCCAGTGTTGTAAGCTTAAGGGGGCATCAACTCACATCAAGTAATCATTTCAGAAATCAGATTGATAAAAGCAAACAGATACAAACATATAAGCTATGTAGGGTGGCCATTAGTTGGCAAAGTTCCTCAAAGTGAGACAGGACAGCCCACCAGGTTATGAAGAAATTTAAGAATACCTGCTGATACGTTCACAATAGGTCAGTGCCATGTATGATGTGTAAAAGATGTCTGAGTTGCAGCACATTTGGGACAAAAAAGATTAGATGAGGAATATTTCACAAATCTATGGAAGGTGAAACAGGCAGCATGGATAATAAAAGTTTGCATTTGTCTTTCTTTAACACTGAAGGACACTTCTTAACACACTCAGTCACTCCTCCTAATCATCAGTTTTTAGACAAAATTCCCCCACCACATCACAAGGCAATGATGTACACAGTTCAGTTCCTCTTTAAACACATGATCATTACGAAAAGTGCAAATATGGGGAAAATGTTTCATCCTCCAGTTGAGTTGGCAGAACCAACCTCATTCCCCTGCAGGCTGACCTCAGGGGAAGTGAACAATTACATCTTTAACTGATTTATATCATACAAATGCTTCATATAGAATTAGACAGGTAAACCAAATGGAGAGTTAGGTTTGCTGAAAGTTGTCGATTTTCTGCATTCTTATTATAAATATTAAAGATACAACCAGAAACCTATTAACATGAGACACATAAACTCAGCAGTGGATGAACAATGAAATATTAACAGGGCATATTTTCTATTTTCAAAACAAACCTGCAATTTGAATGTCTTTTTGTCAAGATTAATAGAAGATAGATTCCTCTGCAATTAAGGAGATGGATCTAACAATTTATGAATAAGGAATGCAATGATTTGAATTCCCATGATGGCATATAGGAAGACCACCCACATTTACTGCACAGATCACGATTCAAAGATGAGAAAATATACAGCTAGCAACTGACTGGAATAACAAAAATGTTTGGATTAACAAGGGAAGGTGAAGGAATAGGAATGTGATAGAAAAGCCCTAATACTGTACTAAAGAACTGTGATTGTATCTCCGGCATGCCATAAAAGATGCAGAGATACATCAAGTTTTATTAGAGACCTCTCAACAGCAATTATGTAATCACATAATCTATTTCTAAAGTTCTGTGGTTTTGTGGAATGCCGGAATGATTGTTTTATGCTACTCCAAAAGTTTATTGGCTTAATGCAGACCTTCAGGCAGATACAAAAACCTAAAGTTGTGTATAAAAAATACACACATCCTAAACACAACTAGTTTAACTATCTAAATTTGACTTGGAACTGACCTGTTGTAATGAACCTTAAAGTAGTGAAAGAACAGGCTAATGGGATAATACACTGAACAGTATTAAATCAATGCTACACAACAAATAAATAATACACAAAAACTAAAAGGCCCGCATAAAGAGGAGGTAGTTGTGGGACTTCAAATTTGGCAAATAGTATAGAACAACATAAAACAAATACACTTGTATTATTGCACCTATGCTAAAATTTGTTGTCATATAACATTATAAAAAACAAAAAAGAAAATACAGAATCCAAAGGTCTGGTTGGGTGATTTTCATTAAATAATAATATTGCTAAAAATGAAGCTCACTTAGAGGTGAAAAAAATGCATGATTTTAATTATGAGATTGATAAACAAAAAACAGTAATATGACTGCAGTAAAGACTCACTTGGATTGTCAATGCATTTCGCACCTAAAAACTGCTTCCCCCTGGAGAAAAATCACCAAACATAGCTGTTTAGACCAGTCCCCTCTTTATAGTAATACTTGGAGCCAACTAATGAGTGGCATAAAATATGCTTATAAGAAACATGCTTATATAACAGGAGGAAAATTCATTAGATGTCATTCCTTCAATCCAATCCCAGGTTTTGGGTAGGACCGGCAAGATAATTTACCAATAAAGAAAAATGGCATCCCTAATACTTTAGTCTTGTAATAAAGGATAATATGAAGAAGAAGTATGAGGATTGATTTATTTTGTTTTAGCTAATTTTGAGGGCCTTCCACTAAAAAGTTGACTTAAAGTATATGTCTGTAAAGGTTCTCATTGATCTAGGACCTATTATATCAAGTAGTAGTTAGTCAAATTCAACTAGACTAGGGAAGGATGAAGAATTTAAAAAGCAGTTTGGATAGGCTGTGAAACGTCTTCAACATTACAAAAACAAGTCCAGTTGAATATTATTACCTGCTACTGGAATTTAGGTGTAACAATGTCCAATAAAGGGCAATATCTAAGCAAAATACAAGGACATGATCAGTTACAATATATTGGTGCACATCCTGTGGTCCTTGGGATCTGGCATCCAGCAGTGGCAGCGAGACCCTTGATATGTAAAGAGATGTACTGGTACTGATCTCTTATGTACCATCTCCACTAGTATGTACACAGGTTCAGATAACCCTCTGTAGATTACAAGTATGGATGTTGAGGTCCTTTATATTTAAAAAGATTCACATCATATACAGCAGAATTATTTATTTCTAGCTGTACCTATTGCTAATAAAAAGCAATTCTTGAAATCCATTTAAGTAAGTAGCTCAGGCTGAGAGGCATTTTATCAGTCTCCTCTTCCCCTGCAATCACCCAAACTGTATAGTATAGCTTATTAGAAAGTCACAAGGTGATAAGATGCACTAGAGTAACTTGAGCAAGTCATGTTTGAACCAAGCATCTTAATCGAAAAAATAGATGCCAACTATAAATGATACCCAAACAAGGATGGCACAGTCCTAGCAATTGAAGTCTTTGTAGAGGGATATATTGCAGTCTAAGTGAAAGGGAATAAACAGATGTCATTTTTACACTTAATATAGAAATGGTCATGCTTATTATGGAAATTTATAATCGATGCCTGGTTCACTTTAAAATCTGTAACCAGCACAGGAGCAAATTAATGTTTCTATGATAAAAAACAGAGAAAGATTTAGAAATTTGTGTGAATAGGAAACTCTTCCTAGGTCCTTGTTTGATTACTGTTATTTGCAAAGATGTAAACTACTCTAAAATCATCTTATAATAATCTGATGCAACATCTAAAAAAAATCTGTATTTTTTATTTTTGTTATTTCTACTTCAAATGACCTAGGTGTTGAACTTTAACCAAATTCTCTTGTAATTTAACTTTATTTTCATTATCATGCAACAGTAAAATACCTTACCCACAGCTCAGAATAAATACTGCTTAATATTCTGTGCCACAAGTGGCTATCAGATTGTTTCCCTTTTAATACGTTTATAAAGTATGATTGTTCGTCAAAGAAGATATTGTGTAGATACCGTTGCTGTAGGAACCGTTTATTACTTCTAAACATTTCCCGGTTTCCCCACGGCGCTTGAAGTCAGTGGGTGTGCCTGATTTGTGTCAGTGTTCCTGACTAATTTGCAGTAATGAATAAATGCATAATCTGAGGTAATCAACCACTGGGATTTGAGCAAACGTGTGTTTTTTGTTTGTTGAGCTCAGTAACTACACAGTTCCCCCCACATGGAGTCTGTCATTTGTTTTTGCTACAGAAAAAATGATGTGTTCTATTAAATGCATTAAAGAAAATCTGTCACTTTTTTGGGGAAATATTAAATGCAGAGCTAATTAAAAGAAGTGAAATAAGAGAAGTATTATCCAAAAGATGAGCAAACTTCCGTAATAGTCTAATTTGCCAGGGTGTTGGGAGAGGTTATGTAAGAAGAACTCTGCTCTAAGCAAAAACTTTCCTCTACTTAATTATAGCAGAGATGTTTAGCGTCTAAATATAACACTTTCTCTGAACTCAGGGCAGTTATAAAATACAAATTAATGAAATTTATTCCAATAGAATTAATGAGACGTATTCTATTTTAAACCATGAAAAGTATTTTAGAAATGCAACCAGTGTATCTGAATTTACCTTAAACAAAAGTATTTCTAGGGGGCAGGACTGAGGGTCAGTCAAATCAAGAGAGCAGGGAGATAGTTTATTATTCTGCAGCTGTCTTTTCACTGTCCAATAAAGAAGTTAGGGATGGAGAGAGGTCACCACATTATTCCTTAACTAGAAGTGGTAATTAGTGGTGGTCAGGTAGTTCCAAACAGACTTGATTCTGAGTTATTCCTACCTCGTAGTTTGAGCAATCCAAGTTCCAATACAACATTACATGTGAATTATATGCATAAACAATCCTAAATGAACAATGTTTCTTTTAAACTTGAGCCATCTGTTTATCCATTAGTCTGTACCCCACTTTCCAAAGTTAATTCCAGCCCAAACTGTAGAAGTTTCCCTTTTCCACCTGTCACAAAAAATGGCATTGGCAATGGCACTGCGGGCAGCTATGTTATCAGGTTACCCGGAGGCAGGATGCTGTGGCCATGGAGGATGGCATGCAGACCACCCTGAAAAATGCCCACATAAAAGGCTAAGATTATAGGTTTGACAAGACAGAATGCAACATATTATGGAACAGAACTATCTACAAGTGTGCAAAAAGAACGTGTGGATTTCAGCTTAAATGTCTCCAGCTTGGCACAGGTGCCTGGGATATTACCTTTCATGGTTTATACAGAAGGTTAGAAGTGCCAGTCCTGTGGTTACACAGAAGTCAACAGTCAGTGTAGTGTCCAGAGTGGGGACCAGGCATCTAACACAAAAAAATGTTGGATGTTTTCTCACCATAGCTCTGCAAAAAAGAGTGAAGTTTGTCTCCAGGGAATGGTGGGACTGTTTTTTTCCAACTGCAAGCATTTTTTTTTTCTATAAATTATAATAATTTACTTGCAGTATACATTATCACCATAGTGAAGAATGATGTTCCCTGCAGGACTACCATGAAAAAAAGGCAATAAACCTGAAACAAGAAAACAAATGCATTGACTATACCTAGCCTAAAAAAAAACAAATGTATCCACTACACTACAATTATGGACTAGTTAGCCGCAATTCTCGTGTTTGCATGGGTTTCCTCCAGGTACTCCGGTTTCCTACAACATTCCAAAAACATTTGGTTTACTTAATTGGCTTCTATTCAAAATTGACCTTTAAATGTATTGAAGACATATGACTACAGTAAGGACATTAGATTGTGAGCTCCTTTGAGGGACAGCTAGTGACATTCCTATGGACTTTTTAAAGCTCTGCATAATATGTCGGCGCTATATAAATACTGTGTAATAATAATAATAATAATATATTACACTTTTATTTTTGGGTTTCAATACACTTTAAAAGCTGTATCAGCTTTCTGTCCAGAGGAGTAATGCAGGTAGATGATTGTCTGGAATTTAAACTCATTAGTAAATTATTAGTAACTATGGAACGCCTCTAACACAACCTGATTCCTAGAAAATTTAATTGGAGACTAACTGGCCCAAGCCACTCTAATCAGATTTAAACCAGACCTGGGATAGCATATTACAAGCAGTACCAAAGTTCTCCATTCAAAATTTGCGGGAGGGCAGGATTTCTTGTTTGAAGAAAGGACAGGCGATGTCTCTTCTGCAAAAAAACATAATTAACTGTCTCTTTTCACATTTTTGTTTTTCATACTACACTGAGCTGTGCATGTGCAGCTCATTGTAGGATGTCAGTACATGCTGTGTATGCCGGTATCCCCCGGGGATGCCAGGACTTGATCTTCCGTGCACACATTAGCGTGTTAACTCATCCCATCCTCCTTAAAATGGCAGAGGATCCATGACCCAGTATATGACTGGATCAAGATGGTGACTCTCAATATGGAGTCAGAACAAATGAGTGTAAATAAAAAATTGTGATCAGACAGGTAAAATTATTATATAGCAGAAGTGCAAATGGTAGGCATTCTTTAGTAAAGGACCTGGCTGGTTGCAGTTTTTTTTTTTTTCAAGATTTAGTTCCGCTTTAGGAGTAAAAGTGGATGGAGATTTTGCCAAAAACAACAATCTAAAAAGAAGGGAAAACAATAAATCAGTAAACACATTTATTTTTCTCTAATGAGAAAATAGGAAAAGCTAGGTTCACCAGCTGCTTTGATCAACAAGCATTACACATGGCGTAGAACAATGTTACAATCTTAAAATACTCATCAAGGGTGGTATTGAAAATGTTTCTTTCCCTAATACAAACAAGATGTTTATTATAACTTGTGTCTATAAAAGAAAGGAAAACACTTTTAAAATGGTATTGTGTGTAGAGGTCAAATGTACATAAGAACGGTATTTCAGAGCGTGATGCTCAACAGCTGCAACAAATTATGTTTAAAAAAATGTTTTTTTCAGCATGTTTTATATGCCTAAAAAAATGACAGAAATACTTTTCATTACATTCTCCCGTGTGCCAGAAAAGCATCTGTTATTACACTTCAGGTCACAAGGGATGAAGAAGGATTTTTTTTATTTTTTTGTTATTAGAGCTACAAGCACAGAATCTATTTACTGTCATGGTTTGATTCAATGACAAGAACAGGGACTAGGATTACAATGGTTTGTCTACTAAAGCTTACCTTCCACTCTCATCAAAATATCTTCTATACATGAGTTTATAACAGGATTGTTTGCAAATGTTTTGTGTCCTAAATGGTTTATTGTGCATATTCCCCTAGTGTGCTTTCTCCACCTCCTAGATTGTAAGCTCTTCTGACCTGCTCCTCCTGTATGACTGTCTGTATCTGTCTGTCATTTGCAACCCCTATTTAATGTACAGCTACACAGTTCTGTTGGAGCTATATACTGTTTATTAATAATAATAATAATAATAATAATAATAATAATAATTGCTACTGATTGTATTTTAACATGTCAAAACTATAGCAAAAGGGGTGTAGGAAGTACTATACTTGTTAGAGAGTGCTAAGCATTTGCCATAATCAGCAAGTATGCACAGCCGAATATGGCACAGACTTACCTGTGTGGAGGCGCCCTACAGGGATGACATGACCAGGATCATTGCTGCATCCTCAGAAGGCACCAACTTCACTAAAGGCTCTATGGCGGACTTCTGAGAAGATGATGTTCCTCTTTCGGCTATTGGATGCCCAGTGATGATATAATTCTTCTTTATTCTTCTGGTATACCACTAACCCCACTTTCTCCTCTACAATCTATTATGAACGCAGCAGCCAGACTCATCCATCCTTCCCACCGCTCCTCTTCTACTGCATCTTTTTGCAGTTCTTTTCACTGGCTTCAATTTCACCTTAGAATCAAATTCGAGCTCCTGTGCTTTGCCTTCAAATCCCTCCACAGTTCTTGTCCCACTTACCTTTCTGACATGGTAAAAAAGTACTCCCCCAGCTGCTCTCTCCGCTCCTCCAATGACCTTCAACTGACTTCCTCACTCATAACCTCATCACACGCACGGATACAAGACTTTTCTAAAGCCGCCCCAACTCTCTGGAATGGTCTTCCTCGTCTTATTCGGCTTGCTTCTACATTCTGCTCATTTAAAAGAGCACTCAAAACTGTCTTTTGAAACCGTCACTACTTCCCACTACTACATATCCCCCTTCTATTGTGTGTTAAGTCCCCCAACTCCTAGATTGTAAGCTCTTCTGGGCAGGGTACTCTCCTTCTGTGTCACTGTCTGTATTCGTCTGTCGTTTGCAACCCTTATTAAATGTACAGCACTGCATAATATGTTGGAGCTATATAACTCCTGTTTATTAATAATAATAATAATAATAATAATGGTTCTGTGGTACAGTGCAGCAGCCAAGCTCTACACTACTACTTAAACAAAAACTCGCAGAGAGTAAGGTATTTATTTATTTTTTTACAAGTACCTATTGACAATTAGTACTACCTCCTGGTGGCTTCCTATTTTCTGACTTTAGGTTAATTTCAAGTATACTATACACCAGGGGTCCCCAACCCCCAGCTGTCTGACAGGTGGGCCACAGCTCTGGCGAGGTCAGCAGAAGGACAACGCTGTCTCCCGGACCATGTCTTCCGGAGACATCACAGGCTCCGGGGGGTAGGCAGTCTGTTTCTCTGGAAAAATCCCTGGCATCATGACATCTGGATTCTGGCATCATGACATCACTCTGGGGGAAGTTTCTTCCCCTTTAGGTGACACACGGCCCCCCGCACATGCATGGATTGGAGTCCCTGCATTTAGTGGTCCACGACGTGCAAAAGCTTGGCAACCATTGCTATACACCTTACACCTAGTCAGATTTTAATCAGATCTACCCACTAGGTAATGAAAAGGCCTGCCTGATAAAATACAAACTGAATGAATTGTTTAGTATGGCCCTTTACAAAGTTTTAGTAAAACTATTGTGCAGAAACTAAACAACCAGACAGTATGGTCAGCTCAATTTTAAGGAATGCACTGATTTTCTCTCATTGTTATTTTAAATTGATATTATGAACAATTGAAACAGAATCCTGTGATCAACAACAGATAATAAATGGATCACACACTTGTTCTATACCTAAAAAATGATTTACCAATTAATATACTTTTTTTAATTGGTTGCCTTTTCCAGAGTGTAAATGGAATTGTTTTCATAGATATTTGATTGTTTTGTTTTCAATGTTTTTTTCAATCAAAACTATTGCATTGTTAGCCTTAAGTGTTAAGTGAGCTATTTTTTAATGGTATTTGGGCAATTTTTTGAAAACCTTAAAGGGACAAACACTACAAATGGAATATCATGGTGGATGATTAATTTGGGATAGGGCTATCTCTGTTGTTGTGGTTTTAGCCCTGCTTTATACCTGCCTCCATACCAGGTGACAAAGTGCACTTGTAGTTGAATAGCCTTTTGGTATGTATATTTATATAGGATTTAATATTTAAAGATATTGTATAAGAATGTGCATGCAGTTATGTATACTAATGGTTTCTCTGTATTGCATTGTAGTGCTGATACATCTCTTTGCTTGTACTAATTACATCCCTGAGGAAGCGGACGTAGTCTGCGAATGATCAGATGATTCCTACATATGTAATGTGTACAATGTATTCAGCCTATGTATGGTATGATGTTATTTAACTCCCCCTGAATTGCTATAGGGGGAGGCATGTATAAACTTCTTTTAAAATGATGTAAAGGTAATAATTATATAAGATTTATCTGCCGTTAAAGTCCCATATTTTAATATGTTTGGATACCATACTGGTATTTGGGTGTTACTGTTCACACATCACCATTACTTTAGCAGTTCTGGTCCAGAGGAAGACAAAAATAAACCTTTTAGGACATAGGAAAAAAATTAAAAAAAAAAGGATCTCACTGATCCCACTATGAAGTAAGAATAGTTACCTGGGTCAAAATGTTACCATACTGTCACATGGCAGGAAGTGTGGAGTGAATATAAAATTTGGTATATCCATCCTTTTCTGAAAAGAGGATTTTTGTAAACACAATGGCTCAAAGGTTAGCACTTTGGCCTTTGCAGGTCTAGGTCACAGGTTGAAGTCTCGGCCAAGACACTATCTGTATGGAGTTGACATGTTCCTATTGTGTTTGCATGGGTTTCCTCCCGCTTCCCAAAAACATGCCGTTAGGTTAATTGATTTCCCCCCAAATTAGCCTTTACCCAATGACATATGACTATGGTAAGGACATTAGATTGTGAGCCCCTTTGAGGGACAGTTAGTGACATGACTATGGACATTGTAAAGCACTGCGTAATATGTTGGCACTATATAAATACAACATAATAATAATAAAAAAAACTGCTGCTTTTCCAGCATTGACAAAAGTAACAGGTTCAATGCCACAGCCCCAACATGTCCCACAATCCATTCTCCCAATATAATTTATTTTTTCTTTGATAATGCAACAGGCGAACTCCTCTTCTTCTCTCCGCTAGTGGAGAGTTTGAGTTTGTTAGTTACTACACACAGCAATGATTGGATAATGATGAGTGAGCAATATTCTATACAGCACTATTGTGAGCCTGGACAAAAATGAGCATGTACCCTCAGATGTGTGTTCATGCCTGGGTTCCCAGGAAGTGTTCTGAATAAGACTTTCCATCACTCAAAAAAAAAAAATTACCGATGGGCTTGCTTTTTTTGACCCAAGACCAATAAAGATCTAGTCGCTTTGATTCTGTCCATCAGCGTAAACATATAAGCATTTCAAAGCAAAGTTGCATGGCTGAGCAAACTTCTAATATTTTTTTTAAGAGTAAGATAAAAAGTTTTGCAGTGTAATGAAATGTCCCCCGATGACCTACACCCAACTGTGCATATTTTTCAGAAGGATGTAAATGCCATCTTCATACAGGGAGGAAAAAAAAAAAGGCAAAGGAAAGTGCATGAAAAACATCCTAGAGGGATGCATGACAGAGCTGTGTATCAAAACGGAGAAAAAAAATCATATAAAAGAGTAGCCTGGAAAAAAAAGCATAAATCCTTTCAAATGATCTGTGATGCTTGACTTCTTTGTTCTGCTAAAAACAGCTTTAAAATGGAAGCCTTCAATAGAGATTAGTATATGTAGGTTGAGAAATGCAGTGCTTTGAGCTTTGAGGACATTGTCAAATAAAAGTTTGTGAAGGCTGCCTCGTTCACTTCCATCACACATGCGGTTAAAGAAAAGAGGAACAGAGAGTGTGAAGACCAGCGTGTCCACATCACATCTTCAGTGTTCTCTAATAGATTGTCAGAAAAGTGCTGGAGAAATGTTACCTCGAGAATAATGGGTCACGTCATGGGCTAAACAGGTGGGCTTTTCTAGCACAAATATTTAATTCAATGTATTATAATTTAATTATGAAATGGATAAGCTTAAAATAAATATTATCCATGTGTGTAAATATTTTTTTTAATTAATTCTGTGAATATTTAATAAATGTATGCACTATGTGGCCAAACATGTGGACACAGGACCATCAAAATCAGGCTTACACTGGCCATGAGGTTACAGTGCGTTTACGGCTTCCTCATGCCAGGACGCTGCATGAAACTGCTTCCTGCAGCAGCCCCATAGAGAATAAATGGGGGCTGCAGTGTGCTGTGTTGAAGACTGCAGGTCCCATTGGGTTTCTTTGCCTGCAGGGACGCAGTGATCTTTCTCCATATCCCCTGCTAAGACAAAGCTGGAGATTTCCCCAATCCTTGAAGAGCATAAACTTTGTGGATTGCAGAGCGAAAGGTCTGACTGAGTAGAGTTGTGTCAGGTCTGTGCAATGAGACTATTGTTTCCACACACGGGGAGAAAGGATCTCACTCCACTAGGTTCTACTAGGACAGACTTTTCTACTTAGGTCGTGGCTGCTTTAAAAAGTTACCATTTTTGATTCACTTTGGAAGTGTATTCACCTTATTTTAAAGCAGACCTTAAGTTCCACTTAAAAAATTTGTGATCGGGCAGGGGTTTTTTTTTTTGCAGAAAAGGACAGGGGATGTCCCTTCTGCAATGAGCATTCTTACCTGCCTGATCGGCCCACAGAATCCTGGTTGATAGGATATCTGTCAATCCCAGCTGCCCCTGCAGTTGTCAGGACTTAATAAATCCCCGCACACTCACAAGCACGTCAGCCTGTCAACCACGTCACCTATCAAGATAGCTGAACATTGGCTGAACAATTAGGGAGGGAAAAAGAAAGACAATAGCAGTGTCCTGTGACGAAACAGAAACAGTTGAGCATTAAAATATTTAGTTCTGCTTTAACTAATGGTTCAATAGCGATTTAATTAAACTGGTCAAAAATAAGGACAGTGTTTCCAATGAACTGATCTGGAGCTATTTGTACCTAGGTGAGGTTATTGAGGAGCTCCACCCTGGTGATTTCACTATGAAGCTACTACAGTAAGAGTTCTCACCCCCCAGGCCACAAAGATAAGTTGGACTGCAATGGATGTAATCATGCCCTGGGCAATTTAGAAGGAAATGTGAATTCAAAAGCTTTTATTCTTGTCCTTGAAGAATGTTTTCTTATATTTATATCATGATCTTTACAATTGCTATAGGTGCACTTTTCTAAGTAAACCTGTGATATTTACAGTGAGTGCTCATCGTGATTTGCTAGTATTATATTTTCTAGCTGGAAGAATTTTATGTAATTTAAACAATTACTTTCTGTTTCATATTGTTAGAATATAACGTCATAAAAGGACTTATATCAGACCGTGCACACTACATTTTTGTAAAATGAAAGCCTACTTACGGAGATCTCTTAACAGGATTCAAATTAAAGGAAGAGTAATTCACAATCAGTGGCCTGCGCTAATCAGACAGAACCACATCATGTTTTTCATGGGAAATAAACATGGCTTACCTCAGATATATATTTTTTTAAAATTTAAAAAGTGAAACCTGGATTTTAAACAGCATATAATAAATTATTACATAGAACTGATATGGAGGTTTATTACGGACATAAGAAACATCATTTAATTGTAGTTACTGATCAGCTTGTCTTCTATGATGTTGTATGGACATTAAGTTTTGTGTTTTTTGCTTTATTATTTTATACAAGCATGTCTGCCTTCTGTCTTCACACATACTGGCTATGATGCAAAATTCATTTCTGACCCATGAATGGCCAAATTTTTGACATTTGAAGCATCAGTATAAGCTCATTTGACTTCATGGCCACCAGACGCATTAAATATGTAGGTAATCAAGAGACCCATTCACACTACATGAATAGTTGTCAACAATTGGTGGATTTGAATTATAGTTCCACCTTAAAATGGACTAAACTCATTGGAAGGTGGTGGACTTCTGCCATAATCAGCAGGTATGCACAACATACTTAGGCCATGGCTGGCCTAATTATGGAAGGCACCATCTTTACCACTGATTCCACAACCGACTTCTGTGAAAACATTGATCCTCTTTTCTGATTGGATGATATATGCCCTGCACATGAACAGGATCTGCATTATCTCTGGCATCTCACATGGTTGCATTATCCCTGACGAGCCAAGCTCTAACCCACATGGTGCATGCGCCATATAGTATAGAGGTCAAATTAAAAGCCACCAGTAGCCGGAGAGTTAGTTTTTTGACAAATAGTACTACCTGATGGTGTTTTTTTTTCCAGTTTAGGTCCTTTTTAAATACCTGAACATATAAACAAACTTCAAACCCTGGAAAATAATTATGCCCTGTCCTAATTTAGCCTATCACAACCTCTGATGTACATTTAAGTTTGTCTTTTTTCTGGTTTCTTTCTTTTGTCTATTCCAAAAAACATTATGCAGTCATACTTTGGACAATAAAGAAAAAGCATCACCACAAACTCAGTGTAACCTGAATTTACCCACCAGCCATTAAGGAGGCCTTCCTATAGTTTGACAACACTAAATCCCCCGTAGTGAAATTGCTGTAGTACTGTCACTTTAGCAGCAAAGTACCATGGTTCTGCATGGTTAAGTACCCTGAGAATTAGGGTTATTTGCATTGTTACCACTGTTAACCCTCCTCAATACAAGTCAAAAATGAACATGGATCCACCCACAGGCCTGGTAGTTGGCAAAAGGGCTGTCCCCATTGTCTGAAGAAAGGAACAAGCATAGGTACATAGGTAGACCAGCGAGGCACCTTGTGTCTAAAGAAAGTGATGAAGGGCAGCATTTTGAATCCCTTTTCTCGATTTTAGAAGCACAGAGAGATCTGTAGTCCCTGTAATAAATTTTTTTAATGCTTCTAGGATGGGATAAGCAAGAAAAAATGAGAGGGTATTTACAGGATGATATCCCTATAATTTTTACAGTTTGTAAGAAAAAAAGTATTTGTGTTATACATTCATATACAGTATTTTATACATATACAGTATGTTATACATTCAATCCCATTAACAACATTTTAGCTATTATTGATGTAGTGTTTATTTTCCATTCCTTATTCAGTTCTGCCATCCAATAAGTTATTCCATCTAACAATTTAAAAAATGTCTGAACTCCCGGTAAACAACTACACTACTGAAAAACAAATGTAATTCTGTTTTTTCAATCCTGAGATTTACAAAGCCCTGGCATCTGGGTCAATAACCTCATTTTTCTCTACCCAATTTAAACCTCAACTACCATCTCCCCCCATATGTCCCCATTCCTGCCATGTCACGTAGTCTCTTCATCCAGCAGTGGGTAGATTCTGGATGCTGCCAAGAGAAGCGCCGCTCACTACTACATTATCCTGCAAGGCCAGAAATGGATTGATGCCCTGGGCTCACAAGAAGATCACCCAGAAAATCTGGTAGAAGAGGAACCAGGATTAGCAGCTGAAAGTATTGCAAACAAGAAGCTGGGACTGGAATTTGTTATTATTTTTTACAAATTTGCCAAAATTGGATTTGGCGATATAGTTGTAGAGGGTTCTCAAAATATTTTTTTCATTTTCTGCTTTGTTTTCTTTCAATATATCTTGAAAAATACATTAACTACATTAATAAACTCAAATGGATATTAAACTAAACACTGTTAAGGTTCCAAAGTCCTGAAAAAGATACCATGAATTTAACATGTTAAATGTATCTTAAAAAACAAGCTAGTTTGCACAACTTACTGTTCACCTTTTCCCTTCTCCCTGCTTAATTGCTGTACTGGGATGGCCAACTGTCTGCTGGCTCCTGCCTGATGACTTAGAAAGCCATCTTCAAACAGTGGATTAGTAGTATCAAGGAAAGCATCTCTACAATGTACTTTCTTCTCCTGCACATCCCCTAGCTTATATTCACCCTGTAATATTATACCAAATCATCATTTTTCGTTGGCACCATATTAGGCATTTAAAATAAAAAAATATTTTTGAAAAGTCCAAATAAAATTCTTACCAACCAAGAACTTATTATAACTTCTTAAAGGCAAGTATTCTATCATTAAGTTTAAAAATGTTCAGAAATGAGGTTACCCTAGAACAAATATTTAAACATCAGAACATACTTAACAACAAAATACAGTTGGCTTTAAATAGGACCTAAAAGCAAGGAGGATGTGAACCTTGGGGGAATTACTGGCATATAATAAGCCATGTAGGTAGCATGTCTCTCCTCCCCCTGCCCCCATTGATTTCTTCTGTTTTTACTTTAAGATTTCAGGTATTGTTTATACAGGAGTAGTAATATAGTCCACAACTGCAAGTCAGTTATGCAGACTGAAACAAGTACAGCCAGTTCCGCACCCTGGGCATAGGAAATATGGCCTACAAAAAATTCAACACTTCCAAGGACGTATCTCTTTCGCTGTTCCCCAGGCACTATTGCCTGCATACTCAGCTTTGTTAGTTTGTTCAATTCATGTAAAGAGCAAATAAGTGAACTATGATATGCATATGACTATAGTGACCTTGCAAGTAAAAAACAAAAAAATTAAATAAAATGTATCACTGGTCATTAACTTAAGTACAATATTCCTGCTCTCTGCTTTTCTTTTTTTTTTCTTTTATTGTTCTTTTCTTTTTATCATTAATATTTAAAAATGTTTCTTCCATTTTTTTACCTACATGACATTTGTAAATTACCTTGGCACACTTTATATTGAAAATATAATTTTAGTATAATTATAAATGGACACTGTAAAGAATAAAACATGTACACTTTACTCATAGTAAAACTTGTAATACTATCACTTTTCTTATATCTTTTTTCCTTTTTTTGATTGCATTGTCCAAAGAACATCTTTTGCAAGACAGTAGTCATATTTCACTAAAGGTGTAGAGAATGTTCACTTTTAAAAGTAACTTTAAACTTATGTTAGTGAATTAGATAAAAATTCACAAAGAATACCATTTGCAAGGAAAAGTAAAATAAGCAGGATTATGTGTTGGACATAATTGGATAATTGAAGTCAGCACAACTTTGGCTCATTCACAATACATTCAAATTACAAAATGAAAAGTTTACTTTTTAAGAAGGAAATTACCTTAGATTCTTTAAAAAGCCCCTGTCACCAACTTAACATTAAATGCACAAAAAGTCACGTATTCAAAATGATTATTTGCAGTGTTGTTCATTTCTATTACATGTTGTATATGTACAAAACTTTCTGGAACTTTTCTAGAAATATCCATATACCAGCCCCCTGATTTCCAGCACTTCATAGCCCTCTTTCCCTAGACAGTGTCCTATAACCAGCCCTTGCCAGGGGCTTTGCTGTTTGCGCTCCCTGCTGGCCAAAGTGTGATTGCCTGTACTTATCCGCTATTTTGATAAGGTGGCATGGCACTGGGTAGAGGAGAGAAAGATCTAATTGGTCACAAATGAGGCCCATACCTAAGACCCCACCTAAAAGGAGAGACAGGGTGGAGAGAGCCAAGTAGGAGAGAAAGCAAGTATGCCTCAGGGAAAAGTCCCCAGGATCCACAAGAACAGCAACACTTAGGTGGTGAGTACCCATGGGAATATTGTTGGCTGCATGGTATTACTGGAGCCTTGGGGTACAGTTGGCCCTGACACTTTGTGGGGGTCATTGATGGATCTGACACTTACTGGGGACTATCATTGATTGAAATATAGTGGACGTTACTAGTAACCCTGAAACTTGCTGGCGGTTACTGATGGCCCTAACACTGTCTCTCATTTAATCCAAAGTATAGAACACCAAAGGAAAAAGGTTGGCACATTACAAGCCATGCATTGTCAAGGGAAAATTGTTGTGCAAAGGAATGGTCTGTCAACAGGGAAACATTGATGTCTGAACTAAGTTTATGAACAAAAAGCACAGATGCTGAACTAATGACTCAGAATTTCTGGACCTGATAAGTAGAGCGGTATATGTGCTGAGATAAATATAGAGCTGTTCCTGTTTGTAATGCTCATCTTTTTCAAGGACACATGAAGCACAACCTAAACTCTGCAGGACAGTCCACACTTATCATTAATGCTATGGTACAGTTTTTCTGCCAGATGTCCCCAAAGTAAAACTAAGAACTCTAGCCGGATCCTGTCAGATGTTATTAAACTTAGATCAGAGATGACACATGGCTCTCACAGAGCACAATCCCAGCAAAGTACACCGTGTGACTAGAGAGCAATGCCAGCCAGATCATGGCTCTCCATGAAATTCTATTGCTTGTGTTGTCAGAATTTCTTAAGAATTTGTTTGATGACAATACCCTGTGTGTGTGCTGGATTGGGCAATTGACAGGTACATTGATGCTGAACACTGCAGTTATCCATATCCTCTTTGTGAAGACATTCTGGAAGCATCAATCTTAGAATGTCATTTGTGTCACTGAATACAGCAAGACTTACACATTCTAACAAAGTGAGAAGTAGAGATGCTTGTTAAATAAACACATGGACTTATTTAGAGGAACCTGTTTATATTTGTGCATTTGCAGCATACCTTTTAATCTTTAATAAGACCAAATAACATTAACGTGTTGTAGTCTATTTAATGTGGACCTGATCTGCAAATGTAAATTAAGGGGAAATGTACAAATGTTGATTGTGTATAGTGGTAGGTGTAGAGCAGTACTAGAAAACAAAAAAAACGTGTTGCCTTGAATTCCTCCTGAAAATAAGCACTAGCCTTACTGGTATATGGATTGTGTCCTAAACCTCATAGGTGTGTGATAGGCACTGCTGCATGTAAATGTTAGTTTATTGAGTTTTAAAGCGTGAATAATCACCACTGTGCAGTTCACTTTCCTTGCTGGAGGGATGGCTGTACCTGATGGTCTGCAGTGCAAGGATCATGCTGCCTCTGTGTCACATTTATTGTATATTGTCTACCTGGGAGCTCTGTCTAAGGCAGAGTGGGACCCTTGATAATGACGATCAAAAAGGTGAAAACTTGCTAACTCTCCACAGAAATCCTACCAATATATTTTTTCAGAGATATTATTTCGTGGTTTGCGGGATTACCAAACATCAAAATATAAATTACGAATGTATGGGCCCTTCAACAAAAATTGTGCCTGTGACTTTTTCTTGCTGGAGCATAGGCTGTACCATCATGGTCTGCAGTGCATGGATCTAGTTGCTTCTGTGTCATCCATCTGTGGGTCTGTGTTTCCTCCACCACTGCTGCAGCTTTATGCATTTTCTTCTAGCAATCTTTAGATCAGCAATCTTTAAAGATTCATCTCTGACATGAGAACTATCTTGCACACAGATCCACAGTCTCTAGAGTGTAGATTGGTGGGTCAGTAATGGGGAAAAGATCAGCTGCAGGGGCATCCCGGGCAATACTGGTCACTAGTCTTTTGTCAATCATCTGTCTTGTTGGGGCACAGCTTTCAAAGTTCAGCTCATTTTAAATACAGTCTATTCACATTCATCTGTTGTAGTGCAAGTTAATGTAAACCTGAACTGGCCTATAACATTTCAAAGTAACAGCAGTGTTGAGTTGCAGGCACCTAATAGGGGAGGCTTATCTAGACTCATATAGAAGGTAAGTCTTCCCATGCAATCTGGGCCCAGGCTTAACCAGCACACAGAAATAAATTAACAAACTGAATATATCCCCTTTCTGGCTTAGCAAGGTATTTCCACAGCAAAAAGTTTTCGGCAAGGGTAAGATCATGTTAAAGAAATACTGACAGAAAAAAGTCCTTTCCCTTTATCACTTTACCCAAAAACTATACTGTCCAGCAAAAAAAAAATTAAATACTAGAGCTTGGCTTTCAATGTGTTTAAATGATGTTACATGATTCTTGTAAATATTGATTGGAACAATGTAAAACCATTTTCTTCTGTATCACATACCTGTTCTGGATATTTACTCCCAACGATCTCTGCCACTGTATTAAAGGAGTCAGCATCAGGATGCTGGACAGCTCCCATTTGTAGTTGCACAACTATTTTGACACCACGTGACGCCAGTCGAGCCATCAGTTCAGCATCTTCTATTGTAATACACGCGGTGGGGATCTTGGGAACACCATCCTCGTAATCTTGCCATCCAGTATGAGGGCTGTAAGACAAAGACAGAAAATGAGGACGTATAACAATTTACAATAAACAGCATGCTAAAAAATTCTTTTACATACAAATATTTATTTATACAGCTAATCAAAGATCATATTTGCAACCAAAACAAAAAAGAATGAATAATGATTAATAGATATCATAGTGCATTCCTAGATATTTCATCAGCCTTTTTATGTTAGCTCACAATTAAATGCCTACAATGAGTATTATGAGCTCTATTCATAAAACAGGGGATGAGACAGTCTCTGAATAATTCCCTCGTGGGCCCATTTATTTCAATGGCAGTAATTGATTCAGATGAGGGTATGTTTAAGGGAATGTTACTTGTTTTATAAATAGAGCCCTATGAGTATCTACAGTTACAAATATTCATTTTTTATTAGTATTTTTTTTAATTTTGTAAAATTATGCTTTTTATAGGTTTCTTTTCTAACTTTATATAACTACATTAGTTTTTGTTGTTTCAAGTAAGCTGCATCAGAGATTAAATGCAATACACACAGGTTTCTGTAACATTAACACCTTTATACAACAGAGGGCTTTCCAAGCGCTAAGGGCTACAATTACTATTAGGTTTTCACTGTCATTGGGATAACATAAAGCCTAAAGTGTTTTAATAAGACTTGGGTTATATACAACAGGGCTTATACAGATGAGTAAGATTACATACATACACAGCTATATCTGACCATACTATGAAACAGAGGACTTTGTATACAACTGGGGAAATCTTTAAAAAGAAACAAGTCATTACACAATATCTAAATCAGAAGTTTTTCAACCTTAAAAATTATGAACTGCATTCATTAAATAGGCCAACATACCTAAAGAATAAGTTCACTATAATGTCAAAGATAACACATTCTGAAACTATTAACAGACTCAATTACCATTACCTAATTCATATGATTGAATACGCAACACCTTCAGAAGAATAACACATATGGTTATCTCATGGTCTTATGATCTTGACATATCTATCTAAAACAATATCAAAGCATTTCTAACAGATTAGGAGGGCATTTTCCTGGTTATAACTTGCGGCTGCCTATTTTCCCATAGAAATTAAGAAAAAATTAAATAAACAAGAAAAGAAAACAAAGAACTCAACTTCCTTAAACAACAAAAAAGTTGTTTATTATTATCAATTATTATGAATTGTCTCTAATATGCAGAAAGGTTCTTGGTATAAAGCCATTCTGTCTCTCACTCAAATGCCTAAGGCTGCATACACACATGCAACAATTGTTGTTGGAAAGGATCTTTCGGGATTCTTTCCAAGACTGCACGATGCATAAATGAGCCCTGTACATACAGCACCATTCTGCTCTATGGAAAAAGGAGAGGGAAGAACAATGGAGATGAACTCCGCTGCACTCTCCTCTTCACTTTCATTACGATCGTTCCTCATCCATCGTATGTGGATCCGTCAGGACAGCCGAACACTGTACACACGACAGATTCTCGCGCAATCAGCCCTTAAATGATTATTGGACGAGAATCATCTGACGTGTGTACGTATATTTAGAGCCTTTTTTTCCAAAGTTTCATACATAAGACCCAATTTTTCAAAGCAAAATGAAATAAAAGGCAAAAGACTAAAATCCAACGTTTACTAGACAATAAGTGTAGGTCAGGACCTGTCTAGACACAGGTGGATGAATAAAGCAGGCTTCCCATTTGCAGTGAAATTTACAATGATACTGCTGTAATGTTAATAGCTGACTATATATTTCTGCACTCTTTTGGGGACAATTACTTCAACAGCAGAAATTTAAAATTATTCTATTTAGAAGCCAAGAAAGAAATCAGCATAAAAGCATTCATCCGAGAGCCTGTGAATCCACACACACAATTGGACTTGGTAAAAAAAAAAAAACAGCAGAGACACTTTTATGACTTGATATTTAAAAAGTTAATTGAATGCAGGCAAAACCCTCAGAAAATGTCATTATAGTTTACTCTAGAAGTATCCTGACTGTGCTAATAACTACAATGTGTCTGCGCAAAATAATATCCCATTAACAGAAATTAATTGAAAAATTGCAAAGCCTCAGATTGTCTCCAACCTGCCAGTCATCTCTGACGCGGGCTATGTGCTGGTACGGTAATTATATAATTATAAAAAGTACACCGGTACATTAAACGCCATTTACTTATGCAGGAATGAATCCCATCTTAAAAATAGACTGAAACATTAACTAGAGCACTTTAAGTTTGTTAAAGCAATTGGCATTATTACAAAGTTGTTTTTGTTTTTTAAATAATATTGTTTTCAAGGTTTTTATCCCGCTTCCACTTGGTCATCCCCCCCCCCCCCCCCCCCTTAATAGAGCAAAACAGCACTGTGTGTACAGCACCCATTCATGCATCTTTCAGTCTTTTGTCATTGGAAAGGATTGTGAAACGTCCTTCCCAACGACAAAAGTCTTATGTGTGTACGCAGCCTAAGGCTCTAATGTCAGGATCACTAGCTTAATGAGGTATTGTAACCAGGTCATAGATTTAAAAACATTAAAAGTATTTTTAAGGCCCATCACTGTGATCGCACTTCTGCTATAGGGCAAAGCTCATGTGCTCCAGAGATAAGTGATTGGGTTGAGTGACTTGTAGCCTGGTTTTAAGGCATCAATGTTTTCTTAAAAATATTTCCATGTCATCTCTTTCATCACAAATCACCAGAGACTGGCAAATCATAACCTAGAATAAAGGGAAAATGGTTTTCCACTTATGATATCCTCATGACAGTAAGTTCTCCATTATATTCTTCCCCCTTTTCTCTCTCTACCTCACATCAGTTTGCCCACGTTTCTGGCTTACATGTTATAGAGTAAAAGTCTTCAGTTCTCAATATCTCTTGTCTTTACCTTCACTTTAGACCTCTTGCAAGCAAATGTCCTCAGTCACTGGGTCACTAGACTCCCCTAATTAGGGGGTCCATCCTAAGTTCTCCTTCCATGCACTTTATGAGCCCAAATATTCTGACATTTTTTGGGCGTTCAAGTCTGTCCTCCATCATTGGCAACCTTTGTGTTTTTCTTTCTTGGGTTGAATATATGTTTTTGGGATGACCACGATTAGGATGATTTCCAAAGCTCCTGTACCTTTTTTGTGTTCTCCAAATACCCATCCCTCTGTACGCTCCTAGGGCAACCTCAAAAAATTTTAAATGTTTATATGTGGGTAACTAAAAAAAAAAAAAGGTTTCAGAACTGTTCTAGAAGGCTGGAGGTTCCTTTTAATATTAAGTATTTTTAGCTCTTTTTGAGGGGCCTTTATGGGTCTTTTTGAACACTTTGTAAGCCCTCAGAGGCTTTTGCTTCCTATACAACATTCTTTAAAGGTTTGGGACTTTGTTCACTATTCAGGTACCCTTAGTTTGCCTCACCATCCTCTGGTGGAGATAATGGAATGTCTATTTTTTTACTTAGGTTTGCAGGACTGTGGATAGGCTGAGAATGGCTTCTACACAGTGTACTTCTTGCTTAGTATCCACATACTTTTTTCTTTTCAATATCTTAAAGACTGTAGGCACATTCCCAATGCAATTTTTTTTCTTCATCTAAGAATTATGCATATTATGGAATCATTATTGTTACAATAAATCTTACCATTCGGGACTTACTGACTTTGAGAATGCCTGTTGAAAGGGTCCTCATGAGAGGGTCTTTTCTCCTTTTTATATTCTTTTTTGCTATTCTAATTAAAGTTAGCTCTCCTATACTCTAGTGTGGGAATGGGATCTGAAACAGGACTTTCCAGAACAGCAACTGGTGGAAGTCTGGCCCAATAGCGGATAAGTACAGGCAACTACACTATGTCCAGCAGGGAGCGCAAACAGCAAACCCCCTGGCAAGGATTAATTATTAGACACTGTTCAAGAGTAGAGGGCTATGAAGTGCTCGAAATCAGGGGGCTGTTATATGGATATTTCTAGAAAAGTTCTAGAAAGTATTGTACATGTACAAAACGTAATAGAAAAGAACAACACTGCAAATACAGTAATAATTTTAAATACGTGACTTTTTGTGCATTTAATGTTAAGTTGATGACAGGGTTTTTTTAAAGAATCTAAGTTGATTTCCTCCTTACAAAGTAACATTTTCATTTTGTAAATTGAATGTATTGTGAATGAGCCAAAGTTGTGCTGACTTCAATTATCCAATATGTGCAAGACATAATCCTGCCTAATATAATTTTCCTTGCAAACGGTATTCTTTGTGAATTTTCATCTAATTCACTAAGATAAGTTTAAAGTTACTTTTAAAAGTGAACATTCTCTACTCATTTAGTAAAATATGACTACTGTCTTGCATGTCCTCCGTCATTGGCAAAATTTGTGTTTTTCTTTCTTGGGTTGAATATATGTTATTAGGATGACCACGATTAGGATGATTTCCAAAGCTCCTGTACCTTTTTTTTGTTATATAAATACCCCTCCTTCTGTACGCTCTTAGGGCAACCCCAAAAAAAAATTAAAGTTTATATGTGATTAAGTGAGACTGTGAGTCACTAAAAATAAAAAAGGTTTCAGAACTGTTCTAGGAGGCTGGTGGTTCCTTTTATTATTAAGTATTATTAGCTCTTTTTGAGTGGCCATTGTGGGTCTTTTTGGACACTGTATAAGCCCTCAGAGGCTTTTGCTTGCTATACAACATTCTTTGAAGTTGTGGGATACTGTTCACATTCAGGTACCCTTAGTTTCTCACCATACTCTGGTGGACATAATGGAATGTTCATTTTTTTACTTAGGTTTGCAGGAAAAAAAAAGAGACGTGGATAGACTGAGAATGGCTTCTACACAGTGTACTTCTTGCTTAGTATTCACATACTTTTATTATTTTCAATATCTTAAAGACTATACGCACATTCCCAATGCAGATTTTTTTCTTCTTCTAAAAATTATGCATAATATGGAATCATTATTGTTACAATAAATCTTACCATTCGAGACTTACTGACTTTGAGAGAGCCTGTTGAGAGGATCCTCATGAGAGGGTCTTATCTCCTTTTTAACTTCGTCTTTCCTATTCTATACTAATTAAAGTTAGCTTTCCTATACTCTGGTGTGGGAATGGGATCTGAAACAGAACTTTCCAGAACAGCAGTCGGTGGAAGTCTGGCCCAATGTTTCCGGAAGCTTGACTAACATCTCCTCTCTGGAGAACTTGTACAAAGTATTGCTCCACCGGTACCTTACTTCCTCCTGAACATCTGATATCTGATATTCTGTCCTTCTTCCCAGTGTGCTTTTAGGGTGATGATTGCCTTGTATTATGTTTTGTGTCAACAGGTTCAACACCTTTGGGTCAGGGTTTATCGTTATATCTATCTATGGTATTCCCTGTTTTCTCAAAGTAATGTTTTTTTGGGAGGTGGATGATGGAACAGCGGGAGACGGTGAGACCCACTCTTTGCCCCAACACACCATTTTTTATTTCTTTCTCAAAATTTGCCTGGGCTGTCCTGGCCTCACACTGTGGTCTTTTTATGCTTATTAAAGTTCCTTTTTCTCTGTGTTTCCAATAAAATTGCATCTGTATTTGTTTAGTCCTTTTTTACCTTGCTATGCATATATCCCTGCAACCAGCTTTTGTTCTGTTTATACTCCTGACATTTTGGTATGGTTTTATACATATATTTAAACTTTGACAACATAGTTGTAATATAAATCGGACCTCTTCTGCCATTTAGGGATTCTTGGACAACATCTTTTTAAAATACGGATATCATGCTATCTCATACATATATGGGATTAGAAAGCAATGTTAGTGAGAGCAGGCACTGTAATATGATGGGGGGTTAGCCCTTGCAGTAAGAACACAGAGTAGTTTGTAAACTGTACAAGTCTCCTTATTTGTTAAAAAAAACAATATAGCTTCCTTCAAAAATAAAACAAAATATAAAGGCAGATTACATTACCTGGGTGGAATGTTAAAGCTCACCCAGTACCTTCCTTCCCATTCCAGAGCCCTGAATCCAACAAGCTACCAGCAGCAACCCTTGCCTAGTTGCTCTCCGCTATTTTTTGGGTCTTTCCCCAGGATACACTGTGGTTTTAAAGAACCCATGCTCCATATATTGGAGAAACATATCTCCCATCCACGACTCATCTCTGCAGTCTTGTACAGCACCAATAAACGTCTTTCTAAATCATTTTAAAATACAGGATTGCATGCTTAAAAAAGTACTTGAACAGCATCACTTTCATGATGATTAGTTAGTAACTATTCTTTGTCACTTCGTATCACTAAGTTATTCCAGAGGATAAGAGTATATATATATATATATATATATATATATATATATATTTATAATATATATAAAATATAGGGAGTACGAGCTTTATGGTGCCCTCTAGGGTATTCGCTTGTCTCATGCCACCCACTGGCCCACGCTAGTATAAGCACCTGGGAGATAGCACTGGGATGCTCATTATACTGTTTTCCCCAAGTCGTCAAATGATCTAATTTAACCACAAGTCATGAGGGAATTATACTTACTGTTCTCTGCACAGCATATTAGGTATAATTTAAAACAAAAATGCCTTAGCAGATAAAAGAAACATATTTAAGATGTAATATAAGGCAAGCTGGCATGTGTAAAGAGATCACTGCTGCCTGCTACTTCCAAGATATATACAGTAATATATATATATGTGCGCGCGCATGTGCGTGTGTGTGTTTTTAAAAAAAACAAAAATACCCCAAATAACCCAGCCTTTTGATGTTCCACCTCATTTTCTAACATTCAAGAGATAAAATATATAAATAAGCATACATCATGCTAAGTCTTAAAACAGAGTTACAGCTTTCCAATGAATATCTCTCTAACTGTCTTGGTCCTGCTGTGAATAGGATCTAATGTGAATTTGCTGTGCTGACAATGAGATGGGTCTTTTGCAATTCTCCAGGTACTGCCAGGTGTAGAATCTCCCCAGTGAACCTAAATAAAGTGGCAGGGGCTGGGAAATGGCACTAAGAGACTCCACATTACTGATTAATACATGCAGAGGTTCAGAAGTGCCTATTCATTGATCCTGATATTACATTTAAATCAGTAGATTCTAAAATATATCATTTAATTCAGCACTTCTTCTACAAGGATGCAGATATTTTAAATGTTATTCTTCTAGTATGTTTGAAATTCAAAGCCAAACATAAAACTTTACACAGCTGTGTTCAGAATAAAAATATAGCAGTGTGTTTCAAAAAGTGAATAAAGTTCAAAATCCTTATAATAGCTTTTATTTTTGTACTTGCAAATACATTGGGAAAACTGCACATTCTATTCCAAATCAAAATATGGAGAACAATATATCAAACTTGTGTTACTACTTTACAGGAAGTAAAGAAAAGGGCTGTTCAAAAAGAATAGCAGTGCATGCATTCATCTTTGTATTTATGCTTTGACATACACTTTAGGGTATGTTTACTGTTTGTTACAAAAATAACATGACTGTACCCATTGAGACACATTAGATTCCAGGAATTCCACATCAATAAAGAATATCATTTTAATTATAGCAAATTACTACTAAAAAAAACTTTGGTGTAGTCTTGACACAAAATTACAATTAATTGTATAATATTTACGATAATACAATATATGTCTGAATTTTTATTTACTGATTGTGTGGGTTAATAAACTATGTTGCCTGATCAAATTTACTTTAAAAAAGCAACAGGTTTTCACCGTCCTGCATCATCAATTTATTGTACGCATTGTAAAGACTTTGCTTGCGGAATATTGAACAGGATGCCTTAAAGACCCAGCCCAGAGATTTGGGGCTCTATTTATAAATCAGGGATTCTGACATTCTCTCAAACTTTCCCTGGTGGAAAAACAGTTACTAGCATTGAAATACGGACCTGAAAGATTTACCACCAGGTAATGTTTCAGTGAATGTCCTATACTCTATAAATGGAGCCATTGGAAGAAAGGAACAAACTGCAAATGTTATGTAGAAATGTCTCTGTACCTTGACAAGCCCACTTCATCAGTCTGTAACATACAGCAACATTCCTTCACAGCCATGGTGACAGTAAAAGTTGTTTTCAAGTAGGACTTTGAAAACAAACCCTGGAGAACAGGGTGAGTTGTAGGTAAAAATGCATTCTAGGACAGTTCTGTTGGTAGGATTGTAAGTCAACTGAAATAAGTTGGTTGTGAAGGCCCGCAAAACTTCCTACATTGCTGCCCTGAATTTGTTTTGCATGTTTTAAACCTAAACTAGAGTTTGTGATAAGCTAATCCTTAGAAATGTCTTAGGGAGGTCTTTTTTCCAAACTAAATACGCCTTTTTTATTTAAACAATGTTTGCTTTAGGTGAAGGATTCGGCCTTAAAGCTTATTGGTGTGGCTAACCTTATAAAGAAATGATTGCATTTTATAGTCTACATAGAAGTCCAGCATGAACAGGTCCAAGAACATCAAGCAAAAACAGCTCTGATCTGACAAGCCAGGTAAATACCATGCCTAAAATATAATAAATAGATACTGTATATAGTCTTATGGGAAGATTGTTGTTGAAATGCTTCGGTGACAAGGTCTCTTGAAGTTACATGTTGTTTGAATTTTTTAATGTTTACTTATGTTTTCCTTGTTACTGTACAGCCTATTTATATCACTGACATAATTTGCTGTAATTTGCTGTTCTTTAGGTGCCAGACGGTTGTTACCAATATCATCTGTAAGATCTGCAACCTCAACCTGTATCTCAGGATCTTCCAGTATAATTTAATGAGCCATCTGGTAATATTTTTTCATGGTTTGTACAAAACAGAAAGGGGATGAAACTCTTCTGATTTCTTCACATCAGAAGCAGAAATGTTTACTTGAAGACGGTACCATTAACACTTCAGACATATTTTCTGCTGAGCCTGGTGTTGACACACGCTTTTTTCTGAAGACAAGCAGTAGGATGGCATAAAAAAACTGAGACAAAATAGACTGCCGAGCTGTCACTTTGCATCTGATACTCTGCATCTAATATTTGTCACTTTAGGAAAATAAACTAGAGTATAGACTGCCAAGGAAGGAAATCCTGGGGTGTTTAGGAATAAGTTACAGTAAATCTACAAGGATGGCAATATGTTTGCTATAATTAGGTTTAATAATCTGTCATTACTACAACACCTCTTTTCTTTGTCTATGACAATCTGATGCTGAATGATGCTCACAATGTACCCTGCGTGCTGTTTGCAGGGAAACATCACCAGACATGATTTAATAATTAAAGGTATTTTTCTCTTTCAGACAGAAAGTGATTTGGCCTAAGTGCTAGGTACAATAATGCTTACTACAGGTGAGTGGAGTCAGCAAACTCTACGTGACCTTTTAAATCTCAAGGGGTGTGCTAGATTCTTACAGAAGAAAAAAGTGATGGGAGAATTGAACAAGAAATGAAATAAGGAATCATTAAGAACTTACTACAATAATGGCCAATGTAATCAGGCTTTGTGTCTATAGCATCAGTTTGACATCAGTTTCAGATGCTTCTGAGATCATTTGGAATTTAATGGCAGGGTCATCTGACCGGCAGTTGACTTCCTTACCTACATTTTACCTGCTTTATGCAGGCTTTGCTTCCTTATTGGTGTTGTCAACCATCTATTTTTTAAATTAATTGGTAAAAAAACAAGACAATTGTTCCCTTAATTTCAGAATACGTGGACAGATGCAACTGTCAAAAATAACTGGGTAAGCGGTAGATCACATGTGCATTTTGCAGCCTCTGTTAAATTCCCCAGTGGCCCCGATGCCAGGCAATGCCAACATGAGGATAGACTGAAGATTGCTGTAGCTTCTCCACCTCCTATCCAGCTACTTCAGTCAGTGGCATCTGATAGAACTAAACGTCAGTACCCCATATTTCATTTTACTGCCAGCCCACATAAGAATTCAGTTCATTCAGGAAGAATAAAGATGAAATGGCTGACACCAAACATGTCGGAAGGACAGTCATAGGATGGACAACAGGAGGATTAAGGTAAGTAGAACTAACTGGCAAAGTATAAATTAACATGGAAAGGCAGATACTAAGAAAGCCTTTCTGCACAGTATGATCCTGGGACTCTGGATCCTTTTTCTGTTGGCAGCCATTAGAAATGATTTGCCTTTAATGTTAAATAATATTTTTCCAAACTGTCAGAAGTTTAGAAACTTGACCTCAACCCTGTCACATAAGTAGAAATTGTAAAGCAAGTATGTAACTGTAAAAAAGAAAACAGAAAACCTCACCTGCTGCCTGCACCATTGATCATCTTATTGTTACAATACATGTGGGTTCCTGCGGCACTCCCCACTGACCCGTCCTGCGGTGTCCTGTGCACCTCTGCCTCATCGAGCTGCCAAGTGCAGCACTCTCCCTCTGTCTCAGCCTGAGTTAGCATGCAGTCTTGCTCACACTAGCCCAGGGAGGAGGACCTCCTTAAAGGGGTAGAGGCTATTTAGTCTCAGAAGTAATGGCGGCTGGTGCTGTGACTTTGCACAAACTACCTTTCCACTCTATATAGTGTTTCTTTGCTATTCATGATCTGACCTGTTCCTGAACTAGGACTACGTCTGTTTGCTGCCTGCCCTGACTCGTGACTGGACTCCGACTTTGCCTGTTTCCTGCCTGGACTCCGACTTTGCCTGTTTCCTGCCTGCCCTGACCCATGCCTGGACTCTGACTATGCCTGTTTGCTGTCTGCCCTGACCTGTGCCTGGAATCTAACGCCATTGGTCTGCCACCTACTGTCTCCACACTGAGGCTGCTCCAGCTTTTTTCCCCAGGTAGGGTGACCCCGAGGGTCGTGACCTGATGACGCTTTCCAAGGGGGAGCCCTGGTGAAGACCTGGTGTCACTTAGGCTCCGTGCCATGGGTGATCTCGTGCTACCTGTCTGTGGAGACCCTGACATTTATGCTGTGCAATGGCCTTCAACATTTGCTGGGAAATGAATATATCTGAGAGTGACGATGTCCTAAATCACCTACACATTTCTCGGGCTCCTTTTTTGATCCCCAAGTCACTGCTGTGGATTGTGTGTATATATTACATGTGATTTGCAAATATGTGTGCACTGCCTGCCTGTCTCCAATTAGTTCCCTACCTGTCCAGGGACCTTTTCTTGATCTTGGTAAAACAGACACTATTTGCATATTTCAGAGTAACAAATGACCAGTAAAATTCAGGTATACTTCTTATATTTAAAATAATAATATTATTGTGGTAAATAACATAAAAGCTGCATTAATGTGTGTCTTTTGTATGAGCCATATCAACCATAGAGAATTCTTTGTGTGCTGGTTTGACACCAGAAAAGTAAATTCTAATTATGAGTTACTGAACATAAGAATGAACATTTCACACAAATAGATTTCATTCAGTTAGGGCTGATTGTAGGTTACACCAATGACATTTTTTCCCCAAAACTATTTTTGTATAAGATATCAGTACTGAGGAGTGTCTAAGTTTGAGAAAAAAGTGTAGATGTGTGTGGGGTAAACTCAGCAGGGAACTATTAAAAATCCTATAAAAACTTATTACGGGAAATTTCACTAAATGCAGATCTGGACACCCTGAAATAAATTATTGGCAGAGGGAGTTTTTAGGAAGTTCACAAACCTCACATGTCTACCCTCAAATGAGTAGTAAAGCTACTTATCTAAACAAGTATTATTTTCATTTCATTTTAATATTTTATAGCATCTTTCATTGGCACACAGCTAGATAGCATATATATTATATGTCTGCTAGATGCTAATCAACGCAGTTTTGAACCCAAACTGTTTAATATTTTTGAAATAAAGAGAATTGGGAAAATCTGGACTTTAAGTGAAAAAGTCAAAATATCATGCACAAATCTGAATATATCCATGAATATACTTCTTCGATATAATCTATTCCATTTGAGAGTCAGAATATTACTCAGCCAATCCATCATTTTTTTAGTTGTAGATACAAAGTCAAAGTTTAGAACCTGTCTGGTTTCAAATAGGCATATAAATACACTTAGAAATTGTACACCTTGAATGGTTGGTAAACCTATAGGAAAAGTTTGCACATGCAGTTTCTTTTTATACAAACATACAATTCTCTATGTGTCCTCTTGTATCACACCCTCTCAAAATGCCAGCAGCTACAACTTCCCCTCTGATCACAATGAGAAAACCAGGTTTCTGATTGTTAAGTTATCTTAAACATTTTAGCGTGTATTGGATAGGAGACGAAAGAACATGGTCCTGTACACCTTAATGGTCATCCTATGAATGCTTAGGACTCCTCTGACTGTTTATATGGATATATAGAGCCCCCAAGATGTGTGACATCAGTGCTAAGAACTAATTAAAAGGTCAATTCAGAGTCCCTGAAGCCAGGGAAAAAGAGAGAGCATAGCTGAGAAAAGCCTATTTGAAAAGTACTAACTAAATGTTTTTATCATTTTCTGATAAATGATACTCTTTGCCAGTGGATAAGCATTGTTACAATGGATCTGAATTATTAAAGCTCTCCAAGACTGGAGAAGTTACACTATCATAGGAGAACCTGGGTGATCCAGCAAAAGTTACTCTTGCAACAAATGTTACAAAAGAGTAAAAGTTAGGCTGTGTACACATATTAGATTTTTGTTAAAGATCGTTTCCAACGAAGCATGAACGAGTGATGTACATACAGTGCTGTTCTGCTCTATAGAGAAAGGAGGGGGGAGAGCAAGTGAGTGGCACCCTTGCTGCACCCTCTCCCCTTCACTTGTATTGCACTCGTTTGCTGTTCATGGATCCACCGGGAGAGATCCATGAATGATGTCGGATGAGTGCTGTACACATGTCAGATTCTCGTCTGATATCAGCCCTGAAGCCATATTCGGACAAGAACCATCTGACGTGTGTACATAGCCTTACATACTGTGTGGAACTTTTTTTTAAATAGGGGTGGATATGAATTTGGGGTGTTGCCAAGATTTATTTAGAATAATTTCAAGTTGGGCTCTATTTTTGTGTACTAAAAAAGTAAACAATGTACTGTAAGGGCAGGGTCGGACTTGCCTCGGATTTGAGCGATCCTGTGCATCTCCCCACAGCTGGCAACTTGACCGTCGCTCCAACACTGCTGGCGGTAGTGAGCGGTACTAGCACAATGCCCCTATTCATTCCCCATGGAACTGCACCATGAAGCATCTCTCATAAGGCAGCGGTAAACACACTGCAACCTCACTGCAAGTGTGAACATAGCCTAAAAGTAAACTGAAACTGATAGTCCTTTTCATAAAGGTAAATCTTCACATAAATACATCTGTTTCTTTGAAGGTTTTATCAGTAATGGTATACCCTAGTTTATTAAAACGAAAACTCAAAAAAATCAAACTAAACTGGCTTGCATAAGTCTAAATTTAAGGAAGCAGATTGTTTTGTCAGATTCTTTCACATAGACTAAATAAGCCAACATGTTGTTGGTGGGAAACTGTTAGTATTTTAGAGATGAAAAGAGTACCTTCTGACACAATATCTGTTGCACAAGCAAAATCTATCCTGAAATAAAAGAAATTGGCTGGCAAACTAACAGAGAACATTGTCCAAAATATTCTGCTTATGTCAATGGTTGAACATTGGAGATAAAACATACAAAACAACAGTAATTGACTTGATGGCTCAAAATATATGCTGCAATAGCAAAACTGATATGGAGAAATATAGTATTTTGCATTTTAAAACTTATATTTTTTATATCAAGTCAACATGTTAGGTGTCCATAGGGACCATTTTTAGGACTTTTGATCAAATAGATACTTCTATGCAAAAATTTGCATTTAAAAAAAAAATGAAGTCTCTCTGAAGCACTGAACTGGACATCTGTTTGTATCAAGTTACTTCTCTGCAGAGAACAAGTGGCACAGACTTGTTTTTGGAATTTTTATAGTATATGGCATGTTTTTCTAGTGCCTTTTTATTGCAAGATGAGGTTATTTTTGTTGGTTATGATCACAATGGATTACTTCCTCTGTGACCTAATCAGCTCTTTAATTACTATGCAACAGAAACCCTTCTTCAGATTCCTTTGTACAATTATTTTAAATTCCAGGAAACCCAGCCATAAGCTTAGTACAAGAATATTGTTTTACCCATATTACGAGCTATGCAGTATATTTTGCTTTATTTCCCTAGTCAGGATAAAGAATAAGTTACATTTGAAGAAGTAGTTCATCTTATGTATTTGTGCTTATTTATTTCACTTCATTAGGTGTGTAGTTGTTCGAAATTACATTTATTCATATGAAAGCGTCCCATATATATCTCACATATTGGCCCTGATTTATGAAACTTCTCCAAGACTTGAGAAGATAGAATAACATGGGACAACCTAAGTAGTAATTGAGCAAACCTGGAATGGATCTGATCCAGGGTTATAAATATTTGCCTTGCACTGATACAGTCCCAATTCTTGGACGGATAATAAAATGTGAATTGCCAAATATTATTTTGACATTGAAATGAATCTTACATCAAAAGTGAATAGAGGGCAAACATTCTTTGGTAAACATGGAAAGTCTTGTCGAGAGGCAGAGAGGGTTTTCTTCTGTACAAGAAAGTTTGTAACTAAGAAGTGGATAGTGTTTGATACTACTGGGACCCTCCCAAGATCAGGCTGCCCCTACAAATAGTACATCTGCAGGAAGTCCACACAGTTCACCATCCAAAAACCACTACACAGGGACAGGGACACTTGCCAGGCTAGAAGGGAAAATGGATGTCAAAATACTGTCAATTTTTTTCTGCCAGAAAGGTTAACCTTTCAACAGGACAATGACTTTGGAGGCTTTGCTAATAGAAAGCAAAGAAAAGATATGTTTATGCTAGAGATGGAGGAAAAGGCTGGATTTCGGAAAAGATTTAATTCAACCTCATGATTGGTCGACACAATGGCCCAGTGGTAAGCACGCTGGCTTTTGAATTGCTAGGTCCCAAGTTCATATCTTAGCCAGGACACTATCATGGAGCATGGAGTTAGCACGTTCTCCCCGTGTTTGGATAGTTTTCCTCTGGGTACTCTGGTTTCCTCCAACATTACAAAAACATGCAGTTAAGTTAATTGGCTTCCCCCCAAAATTGACCTTAGACTGTGGTAATGACATATGACTATGGTAGAACATTAGATTCTTAGCTCCTTTGAAGAACAGCTAGTGACATGAATATGGACTTTGTGAAGTGCTGAGTAATTTGTTGGTGCTATATAAATACAAGTTAATAAACTTTCTATTATTCCTTTAACCCACCTAAATAGAAATGGACACAAATCATGCAGGTCACCTGAAAATATTGTCTAGAATATGACTGGCAGTCATCAATATTGCAAGGGACCAAAAGACTGATAAACAACATTATTTAGGAAGTCCTCACCCATTCTTTTAGATCAAGGTCCTATAGGATAAAATGATTTATAGCTGCCACTGGAGGAAAAGATTTACTAATTTTAATAAAAGAGCCAATAATATTTATTTGTTTCAAAGTAAATCATCATTTATTCTACACAATATAAAGAAATGTTTTGTGAAGTTTGATGCCAGTGTATAAACTTTTTATAGGCGCTGTATTTCTGCATTTTCCATCCCCCTTAATAAAAAGGACATGACATCTTTTGTACACATTTTGGTGTAAGATTTATCTCAAGTCAACTGCGCAGTGTTGGCTTAAATCACAATTATAAAAGCCTAATTGCGAACTAAAAATGAATAATGACTGAGTCAAATAAATCTAGCCAAAAAAAAATCTTCACATTTAAATGACTAGAATATGGCTCAGAATACAAAGTTTCTAAAATGAATATTGTTTTGCACATGGAGGAACTATAGGTTTGGATATGAATGTTTAAAGAATCCACAGACCTGAGCAGCTATAGAAATTATAATTTTTTTACTCCCTGGGCTTTATAAAACAGGGAATCCGACATTCCCTCATGGAAATCTTCCAGGTCCATGTGTTCCAATAGCAGTAACTTTCCCGAGGGAATGTCAGATTCCTTGTTTTAGAATTACAACCCCCTACTGTCTTGTCAAGCAGACTGCAGTTCAGCTATTCTACCCCATATTCTTCATTTTTCTGGTATTTTGTTTCCGTTAGACAGAATATCACAATGAATAATGTGGGTCAGTTTAATCCAATCAGTGTATTTGGTGTGTGGATGCGGCATGAGTGAAGGTTATTTCAATTATGTAAAAAATGAATAAGATGTGTTTCATTAACATGTAGCATGTGTATATTAATATCAGCTATCACTTGTAGATTATATGTAGATTAATATGTAGATTAATATCAGCTATCACTTTTCTAACACAGGAAAGACACCTGGCCATATATTTGGAGGTGACACACCTTATGGTGCTGCTCACTGTAGAATATCATGTCTAATTACAGTAAGCCTTAATATTAGCACTGGTCATTATTTTTTTTAGCAGAAAACACTAAGCAGTGTAAAAAAGGTTAATTAAAATATATTTTTATAGATAAATAGTGCCAGGAATGCTTTTGAATTCTTCAGCAAGCATGCACATAAGAGAATTACTAGCAGATCAATAAAGTCTGCTCACGGCTTCATTCTCTATCGAAATCCAATAAAATATTTAGACGTACTTGAGGCTTATTTAGATTTAACTACAGGTACAATAAACATGCACATTTCAAGGCATGTTTAAGCCATACTTGAAAATGCAATGTACATAACCTCTAGTGCACAACCTATCACTAGTATTTTGGTTTTACGCTCACAATTGGGTGCTGCATTGGCACTCGGAACCTCATCACTTAAATTTAATTTTCGATAATCAGCTTTCTCAATCCTTTAACATTTGAGAACCCCCTGAAAGAACGTTCAGGTCTTAAGGAACTCTGGCTGTAATTACTAAACCCACAGCTCACAGTACAATGGTGCGGTGGTTAAAAAGAAGATTGCCTCCTACATTGCAGACCAGTAGGAAGAATGTAAACCTTACAGATAGCCCAAAAAATCATAGGTGTCAGTAAACTGACCTGAGATGCACAAAGTGCTCATTGCTCAATGAATTCCATGGCAACCCTTGGAAGAACCCTAGGGATCCATGGAACCCGAGTTCAATGGCCTATAGTGTTGCCAGTATAAACAACAGGGAACTATCCACCACAGACACTACACAGGACAAAGAGGGAACTAGCCTTGTCATAAATGTATTGTGGAGAAGAATTCAGAGATTAGAGGGGAAGCATACAGGGGGGGGGGGGGGGAATCTGGGATGGGGGACCATATGGCAAAGTGAGCATACGGGAGGCGGGGCATAAGGAGGCAGAGGATACGGGAGTGGGAGCATACCGGAGGGCGGGCTTGGGTGGGTTCTTCTACCTGGAGTTCTTCTTTACCTGATGAACTCTATTACAATGCCTGCATCGCTAAAGCTTCTGTTTCTCAGTAAGTAGAAAAAGTAATTTCCCTTTATTATGACATATTTGAATTATTCAGCAAAAATTCCTATAAAACAAAACTAAATCTACTGTCAGCGTAAATACCATCACCCAGCTGCTGACAAGAGAATGGATTTGCTCACGGCGAGAACATTTTCTGGTGTGTATAGAAGACAGAGCACAGGCCTTACCTGTTAATAGAAAGTGATGCTACAGATCTAATCAGAGAAGCTACAGCACCGACTTTAGCAGCTTCGGCTGCTCCCCTTGATCTATATTGTACAGTTTCTCCGTAGCTGACATATGGCTCGTTGTAAACAACTATCTTCCCTTTGGCTTCTCGTGCTCTGCTCTTCAGTTCAGCAAAAGATGAAACCACAATCACTTCTGCTGATATTCCTGAAAGTTAAAACAATAAACAATTAAGTCTTTTTCATATTTCCCTGGGGTAGAACTGTAACACAAAAAAATGTTGTACTTTTCAGACATCATACAAGCAGCATTTGTAGTAGGCCGGCATATGTGAACCATCATATTCGGACTGCTATTTGTTTAGGAGGCCTTTCTACAACAAGCATAGGCTATATTTACAAATGTATACAAAAAATGAACATCGACTGGAGAAAGTCATGAGAGTGAATCACGTTCACCTATGTGGTCACTGTGGAGTATACAATAACACTTGCAGGTACAAAAGTCTCTTTTGCATCTATTAACTAGGTCCTTTTAGAAATACTAGGTGATGCCTTTGGTCACTGTTTCAGCAAAGTTGGCATACAAATTTAGATTATTTTTTAACTGGTTTAAAAAGTGTAAGTAGAAACAAAACTTCTTTTTTTAAACATTTAAAGTTGGAACCACTGTCAATTTATATTGTTGTCTGTGTTGCAGAACTTTGCCGTCTATTTGTCCTTGTGACCAATGTTGCCAACACAGAAACAAGAGGTGAGGGGAATTGTTTCATTAGGGACACTTTAGGGATATTCTGGTGAAAACTGTCCAATCTGCCTTCAATTTGTAGATATTTTGTTTCACCTATTGGGCCTGATTTATCAAAGCTCTCCGAGGTTGGAAGATATATTGTCATGGAAGAATCTGGGTGATCCAGTATACCTAAAATGGATTTCTTAAATATAATTTGCTATTAGTTGGCACAAATTTTCACTCCTGGACCAGATCCATGCCATGTTTTATGGATCACCAAGGTTCCCCGATGATAATGATGATGATGATTTACCTTCTCCAGTCTTAGAGAGCTTTAACAAATCAGGTCCAATTGTGTCTTGAGAACAGGGAGTAAAGAAAAATGTCTTATTTGGGCACAAATGTGACAAGTTTTAGATCTTCCCTACTCTATCCAAAATCAATAGGACAAATTTTAGAACACAATTGTATCTTTTTGAGGTCATTGAGAGGCACCCAGAGGTGTTGATTTACTAAAGGAGTAGAGAATGGTTACAAACTGAATGCTGAGCTCAGGCACAGCCACATTTACTCTGCCTGTCCAACACTATGCAAGGGAAATAAAAAACAAATGGGCTTTATTGAACATGACTAGATGGCACAGATTTACTTTAACCCTTACCCCAACTTACAATAAACACATTTCAGTAAATAAACTCCAGTGACTGCACTGATGCAAACTGTTGTACATCCTGAGGAAGCTGCATGCCACTTGCCTTTATCTAGTTACCTGAACATGTTCTCATGAACCTACAATGTAACATAGTTACATAGTAAATCAGATTGAAAAAAGACTAAGTCCATCAAGTTCAACCACTAGGGAAAAAAAACATAGTCCAGATATAAAACCCTATAGACATAGTTGATCCAGAGGAAGGCAAAAAAAACTCTGGTACAATTTGCCCCAACAGGGGAAAAAAATTCCTTTCTGATTCCATGAGACAATCAGATGTTCCCTGGATCAACAGTCTCTGTTATCTTTTTTTTAAAGTTTTTAATCCCCAGGTATATTCTGTGCTTCTAGAAAAGCATCCAGCCTTTTGTTAAAGCAATCTATAGTAGTTACTGAAACTACCTTCTGAGGTGGCAGCATTGAGTGGTTACCTATTGCCTGCTGCATGAGGTGCAAACATTGGTTCTTTAAGGTGCAATCTGCTGAAAGCTCCACATAACTGCCTGGTCCCGCTGCAAGTGTGAACATAGCCAATGAGTTAGCAAAAGGAGATGGCATAGTGAACACAGTGAAGTGATGCTTCCTTATTGTCTAGTATGCAGGATAAAGGTGGGTCAGTACCAGGCTGAATATCTTCAATGCAGGAGAGAAACATTAGATGACAAAGCAACGCAATCTAGCAAGGTTAGGTGAATCAAATGACCTGACGGATAAAATTCCAAATCCTTTCGAAGGAACCGTTTATTTTCCCACACTTTGCCTTGTGAGATTTATTTGGACTCTCAATGGCCTTGGTAGTTCAAATTCCACCTGAAAGTACCTGCAGATATTTTAAAACACGAGTACTTTTATCAATGAAAACATCTGTGGAATGCTTTGAGATGTGCATGTGCAGTCCCTACATTTTGCAGAGCTTAGCAAGAACCACACAAATTCAAATGGGTTTTGGTAGTGCTTAACTATTTTTCAGCTTAAGCCAACATGTGCTGTGACCAGGTCTACTCCACAGCAGCATATTTCCTTTCCACTGTGAGTAAGGGGAGACTGAACTTAGATAGGGCGGCCTACCTCTATATACTTTTACAGTATGACAACTCTGGGCCAACAACCAAACATAAATGCTGTCATAAAGAATCATATGCTACTTAATATCCTAAAGAACAGTTATATCCAATAGTCAGATGAAGTGACGGGGAATGAAACAAATATGTTATTGGGAGACCTAACAGTAAGATAAATTTACCAGTATATCTATTACATATCTATCAGTATATCCAGTATAAAATCTACCAGTATATTCTATTTTGTAGGCATCATTCCTCAATGCGTGCAAAATAAATGCGCAACTAATGTTCCACTTTAAAAATTTGCAACCAAAACAGGATTCATTATAGAACTGGATAGGCAGCATCCCTTCTGCAATATAAATAATTACCTCCATGATCACTCCTCATTTGTCAAAATTGTTGCGTTAGTTGCTGGAATACTAAGCTTCCCCTGTGAATGCAAAGGCTGAACGAACTCCCACGCACTTGCGCGGGAATTACATCATCCAAACCTGGCCAATTATGATGGCTGAAGCTTGAAACAAGCAAGAGAAAAAGGTGGCAGTGTCCACAACAGAACAGGGACTGCTGAGTATGAACAGGGTTTAGTTTTTTCTTTTGTGAATCTGTTGCAGCTTTTTCTTTTGCAGACTGACAAAGCTCCATAATCATAAATCATAAGCTCCTTAAGTTTAGGGGTCCCTAACCCCTGGTCCACCATCTGACAGGTAGGCCGCCACAGCGCGGAGACAAGCGGTGCAACCCCCAGTGGGGTCAGGAGAAGGACCCCGCTTGGGGAGGGTGCACTGTCCAGACACACAGACCATGTCTCCCGTACGCATTGCAGGCTCAAGGCAGTGTTCGTCTGGCATTATGATGTCACTCTGGGGGGAAGTTTCTTCCCCTTTGAGTGACCAGAGTCCAGAATCTGAAGATTTAGTGGTCTGCGAGCTCCAAAAGTTTGGGGACCTTGTGTCTCCCATCTTACAGATATTATAGAAGTAAATAGGTAAAAGGACTTTACTGGTGTCCAAGCAATATTCTTGAACAAAGTATCTTCATAAAACTAAATATTTATTAAATCCATGTTTGTTTGTAAAAAACATTAGTTACTATATGCCTATACATAAAGTTACAACATAATTGCTACATACATTAACACGTATGTGCAAGGAAGAATGAGACACAAAATAATTTAATAACTTTTAACTTATAGCCACCAGCATACTTATCGTTTGGAAAGCTGCTCTTTGTCCAATATGTATATATTATTTTTTTTTAATCTCTACACATCAATTTCCTTTTAGATGTGATTTTAAAACAATAGGCAAACAATCAGAAAAAAGTAAACCTGTTTTATTCTAGATATTCATTCATAAAAATGTATTCCTTAATATAATAATTACAAGAATAACTTGCAATCTTTTGGGTATAAGAGAGGATAGAAAAGGTAAGCGTAAGCGTTTAACATCTATCAAGGTATAAAGGAAGAAAGAACCGCTCATAATCTGTATAACACAGAAATAGGGCAGGTGGGAGCTCTACAGTCAAATACCATAAAAGAGTAGTGAGCAGTATTATGAAAGCTATATATCTCTTCATTATTAGTTTAATAATATGAAAAAAGATAAATGCGAATTGAAAGGTTGTCAAATAGGGTTTAGTTTGGTCCTAATCTGGCTCTGCCTTAAATGCACATTGGCACCAAGACCACCTCTCTGCAAGGTGTACATATGAATAAATCACCTAGAGTATTGATAAATGTAAAGCAGATTTTACCCCGACATATAAACTGAATAAAGGTGCATGCACTTTTTTTTAGAAGTTGCAATGACAAAGTGTGGTACAAATGCATGATGTGGTAACACAGACCTCCCCCCATAACAATGGGCCTGATTTATGAAAGCTCTCCAAGGCTGTTTAGGATACACTTTTTTACACAAATTTCTTCTAAGTCATTTGCTTTTTGTTAGCAAATGTTCTGAATCCTGAACCAGATCCATTCTCCCAGCTTCACTGATAAAAGTGTATCCTCTCCGGCCTTGGAGAGCTTTAATAAATCAGGCCCAACACTAAATCTGGCCATAATGATTGGTCTCAGATCTATTTTAAAAAAAAGATAATTCTTTTATCCCATCTGCACTATAAAACCTTTGTAAATTTGGTACAATAAAGTATTCTGATTCACATTAGATGTCTAAATTGAATTTTAAATTTGTGAAGCAAATATATTGTGATATTGAAACAATCAAAAACAGTCAAGACAATTATGGAAAGCCGTAAAAATGACACCACCCAGGTGGGGAGTGTTTGCTTAAAATGATGCACTTATTTTTCTTTCTGCATAATAGAGTTCCTTTATTCCTGCTACCTGTCCTGTAAAGCAGCAGCTTCCCTCAAAGAGATAACACAAGTGTCTCTCCGCTGATTATTTTCACCAGGCGGAGAGGGAAACGTGTCTCTCTTTCAATTTCTCACCTGTTATACAAGCCGCACAGCTCTGCCGCTGGGTCTCCAGTGAGATTTACGCCTGCTAGTTTCTATTTACAGTTTGCAGTGATTTATGTTATAAGATCTGTCAGGCAGAGCTGTGGTGATTTGGCTGGTTTGTTACAGGGAAATATGGTTTCTAGAGGGATTCCGACTTCAATATGTTCATTTAATGCCTGAAAGTGCAAAGAATTTTTACATTTGTATAATATATGTGAGCCTGCCGTGTGCCTCTGAGATCTGTGTTCATCTTTCGCAATGGAATCAAGGCTGGCATCACTCTAAAAAGAATCTAAAAAATGAAATTTGTTTCAGTTAAAGTTCCAGTTTACCTTTCTCTGCATTTTAACTTGCAATTTAGTTGCTGAGCATTTTTCATTTCCTCTGTTATATTTAAAATGTAAATGTAAGCAAAAAAACTCCATATGAATGTGAAATACAAATGTGTTTATCACTTTACCTACCAAACCAAGGCTCAGCCAGTATTCTTATACAGATACTATACTGGGATTTGTATATTAAATTATATATAGCAACATTATGCTAGAGTGGGTATAGAAATGAAACATCCCCTTCAATATATTCACATTTTGTTGCTTTGTAGCCTGAAATGAAGTCTTGTACTAAAAAATAAATATTTCTTTCAGCTGTATTAACTCTGCAACTTTTAACATCCAAGTGAAAGATATAATAGAAGCAGTTCGGAAAAATAAAAAGAAATAAAACATAATAGCTAAAAAAAGATACAGGATCATATCCCTGGTTCAGCACTTTGTGGAACTACCTGTTGCCATAATTACAGCCTTGAGTCTCTTGGGAAAATGTGCAAACTGCAAACCTACAAGCTCTACAAAACTGTTCAAGCTCAGTCATATGGTGACCACTGGTCCACAGCCATTCTATAGTCATACGGCATTCAATAGGCTGACTTGGCCATGCAAGGACATTTACCATTTTCATCTTAAGCCACTCTGTGGTCAGTTCTGCTGAGAGTTTTGGGTCATTGCCATGTTGGAAGGTGAATCTACTTCCCATTACCAGCTGTCTGGCAGAACACAGCAAGAATTTGATGGTATTTTGCCCCATGCATGTTTTCTTCTATCCTGTCCAGTAACCCAGTCCCTGCTGCAAATAAATACCCCAACAACAGAATGCTACAACTTTAATAATTTACTGTAGGTATGGTGTTCTTTGGACAATACACTGTATTGGCTTTCAGCCAGATGTACTGTTTTTAATGTTGCATCCAAAGAGATCAATTTTGGTCTCACCAACCATAACAGATTTTCCACTTGGCCTCAGAATCTTCAAAATGATTTTTGGCAAAGCTCAATAGAAACTTAATGTGGCCAACCTTTATTTACATGCAAGAAATTTGAAAAACTTGTGATATTATGTTACATGACAAAAATGACCATTCTTTACCACAATTTTGACACAATTCCTGTAAATGCTTACAAGTTGACCCAGGGAGGGTTCTAGTAGTACCAAATATTTTCCATTACTTAACTACAGACTTTACTGTGGCCTAGCCTGTCCACAACATTATACCTGGGACCCTTTGACAGTACCCTGGTACCCACTGTTTATTGTTTGCTTCTAGTTTCAACAGCAAGCACCGGAAACTTCCAGGATTACTCACTTTTATGCCAAACTAATAAAAATTATTACAATTGATCACAATTGAATACAATTGATAGCCAATTGCATAACTTATACCAATATAGAAGATGATTAATTATACCTGATTTAGTTAACAAGTATTTATAGGAGGGCAGTGATCCTTTATCCATAGTCGTGATTCTGTTTTTCATTATTTTCTGAACTGTTGCTATTTTATCTTTCACTTGGTTGTTATATACTTTGAGTAAACACAACTGAAAAAAATGATCTGTGTGTTCAAGATGCAAAAAACACAAAATGTGAATATTGTGAAGGAGGTGATTCATTTAATTTCCGGTAAGGAATACTGTTAATGCCATATATACAAAGACATTTTAGATCAGTGTTTCTCAGCTAGGATTCCCCCAGAGGGTGTTAGGGTTTCCTTTTGTTGACTCCTATAAGTTTAACATTAAATTATCTTTTTGGCTATCTTTAGGCATGGCAGCCTTCCCACTGGCCAGCAACATAAGAGGCATTCTTCCCACTGACCACCAAGCTATTGTGTGGTGTGCTAGAGACTAAGGAAGTATAGTAGTCATTTTCTGAAGACCTGGATGATATTTCAAGGCGTTCCCAATGTTAAAAGGTCAACAAACATTGTTTTAGACCATTGTGAAATTTCAACCTGCTGACAAAGTCTGAGGAGATCTGGTTGGCCTACACTGCTGCCCTGCACATACTAAAGAAGAATTTAGGAATATAGAAAGATTTTAAGATCAAGGCAATGTGTTTAAGTTTGTGTTTTGAGGCCATGTCATCTGAGCATGAATATTGTGGGAGGATTTGTTCTCCTAATTGTATTAAATTGCTAGAAATTCATCCTAAAAATGTAAGTTATTTGACATGGTCTCATATAAAGCTGATAAGCTGCTAAGAATGTATTATTAAGGGTTTCAGCAACTGAGTTGCACACCTCTGCTTTTGTCTAGTGCTCCGCAGCTGCCAGAATAAATTGTCACTGGAGTCCTTGAAATTACATATCCAAACATCTAAACACACTGTGCAAGGGAGACTTTGCACAGAGAGAAACTTTGTTCTCACCTCATATGTGGTCATTGATTAGTAAAAAACTAGTAATTCTCATTCTGTAGCTGTTAATTGTATAAATCCAGAATTATAATTCCCCTTCCTGTCTATGACTTCTATCAATGTAAGCATCATATCAGCATTCACCTGGGGTGTTGTAGATTCAGATAAGAATACCTGTTGATTTTATCATTTCTTGACTTTAAAGAGAATGCATAACTGTCCGAAAGAGCGCATTTAAATATCTGCCTAGAATTGTTCTAAAAACAGAGGTTACTCTGCTTCTTTTTTGCCTTCCCCATACCCCATCTACATTATTATTATTATTATTATTATTATTA
>NC_092862.1:23163721-23195203 GCF_032062135.1 Pyxicephalus adspersus
GTGAGGAGGAGTTACCATTGAAAGAAACTTGAAAGGAGCGGTCAGACAGATAGGAAGCAAACCAAGAGAGAGCAGTGTCACAGATACCAATGGAGTGCAATTCAGTACATGATAACTGAATTTAGATAAAACCATTATATTGAACCCAAGGAAATGATGACTGGGTATCTATGCATCTTCAAGCAATGAGCTGATGAGAGGACTGGGTGTTGTACAAATATTCTTTCCTAAGAACCCTCATTCTTAATGCAAGTAGTAGGCTGGCTCATGTGAAAAGTTATACAAATATCAAAATGCCTTGATAATTAGACATCATTCTGTAACAGTGGGTGTTCTTACACAAGATGCATTTGCATGCAGACTGTACTAGATAACACCAATGTGTGATGTTGAAAATCCGTGATTGTAAGAATTGAAATACAGTTAATGAAATAATCGAGCCAGACACAGTCAAGCTGAGGAAAAGGGGGTTAGATGATGCAGGATGCCCTCCAGCCAAAAGCCGGATTCTGCATTATTTGCTGCAACATCTACTGCGTACAGTGAAAGTTAACTGTATGAAATGAAAACCAAACAAAGCATTATCTAGTGCAGGAGAGTTGCCTGTAGAACGTTAAAAACTGAAAGTATGGCTGTAACATTTAACATTTTTTTAATTTCCCATTTGTTGTATACTCTGGTCCTTTTTCGGATTTTACCTCTTTACAGATTTTAGATTTGCCACGGATCATAGATCTCCATATACAATAGCCCCTATACATACAGAAAAAAATACTGCAGCTTGGTTTTAATTAGTTGCTATTCATGAGACCTATTTAGGCTTTCCTACCTGCAAATGCCAGAGATGAATTCTACTATCTATCACTGAATTTTACATAGTAGACTTGATAAACATTAAAAATTGAAAAGTCATTTCATTTTTAAATTGGAAATGGCAATCTGTTTCGTGAGAGGAAATTCAGCAAAGCACTGTCTATAATGTTTCGAATGACAGAAGTAGGACACTTGCAGATAAAAATACGAGACGAAACACTGCTATGACAAGGTCTCATTTGCTTGAGCTTAACCCTTACAATGTTAGCAATAGTGCTGTCTAACTGCCAATTCTGTGAAACATGTGCAAACGGAGAAGCTAGCGATCAGGCATAAGTCAGCTGGAAGAATAGTTTGTGCTATGGCCGTTTGCAGGCTTCACATGGCACCAGCAGTCAAATTCAATGACATGCAGGAGAAAATAATTATCAAGGTGACTGATCCCAGGTGGTAATACAACTTCCCAGCATACAAAACAGAAGTGAGCAGGAGGAAAGTAAATAAGAGAATTCTTCACACTCCACATAGAGTTATATAGTCTTTTAAAACAAATTCAGTTTTTCCCCATTCAGGTCGATATTCAGATATATATTTGTTTGGAGTATATATATAATTCTTTTTTCCTTTGGATCTATTCCTGGTTCAGTTTTGCAGATACTGAGAAAGACTGCTCTATGGTAGGGTCTACACTTTTTATAATGAAATGATCAACAAATCAGTTATAATAAAAAAAAATACCTTTATGGGTGGCATGGTGGCATTAGCCGTTAGCACTCTGGCCTTTGCAGCACTAGGTTCAGGGTTCAAATCTCGAAGCACACTATATGCATGGAGTTTGGAGGTTCTCCCAGTGTTTGCATGGGTTTCCCTGGGGTACTCGGGTTTCCTCCCACATTCCAAAAACATGTGGTTAGTTTAATAGACTTCCCCCCCCAAAATTAGATTGTATTAAAGACATATGACTATGGTAGGCACATTTGATTATGAGACTTTGTGAAGTGCTGAATAATTTGTCAGAGCTATATAAATATGTTAATAATACAGTGGTACCTCGGTATAAGTCCGCTTATACCAAGTCCAACTTGGTATAAGTCCTGTTTAGACACCAAAAATTTTGCTTGGTATACAACCTTTGAGCTAGAACTTGTATGGGTAAAAATGAGTCATAACACTGCGCGCTACCCTTATTTACCTCTCTCGAGACAAAGCCACGACTGCCCATGAGCGTCAGTATGCCAGTTGCTACCATTCAGTGAACAACCCGACTCTTCTTAGTAAGGTAAAGGGAAGTTAAATTTTCATTTATTTCATCTAATTGCTTTTGTATTTATGTATTTTAGTATTAAGCAGTGTTTAAATTATTTTATACAGCCCCATTAATGTAAAATATGCCAATACCAATAGGATTTTTTTTCATGGGAACGGATTAATCATTTTCCTTGTATTTCTTATGGGAAAAATTTGTTTGGTATAAGTCCAAGGATCTGGAACAGATTAAGGACTTTTACCAAGGTACCAGTGTAATAACTTAAGACAGTTTTTGGTAAAAGACATTTGTACACAATGGGGTGAATGGTGGGCGTTTTCTAACGGGGTTATCAGGTTCACAGCCATATCTCCGTTCCCAAATTCCCAGGAATAAGTAACCCTCATTTCCCGTTACTTGGAGCTGAACACAGGGATAAATAAATATTTTCTAAAAAAAAAAAAAAAAAAAAAAGGTGGCATGTACCTGCACTTTGCCTCTCAGCATAGGCAAACTGCATCACAGCAATAATGTTGCTGCTTTTACATGGTAATAACTGCAATGATGTATGGTGCAGAGATCATGTATTTATTTTCTTTTTAGCAATCAAGGAATATATTCATACAAAGTTTTTATTTTTTGTAAGTTAAGTTTTAATGTCCGAATGACAGAGAATTTTACTTTTACCATGCACCCCATGGCAGAGGCTTTTTTTCTGCTATTCACAGGCCTTCAAGTCAGACTACAGGTAGTCACCCGGTTACATAAGAGATAGGGACTTTGTTCTTAGGAAGGTTTGTTCTTAGGAATTTGTATGTAAGTCGGAACAGGTACATTATTTTAAGCAATGCAATTAGATGGTATTATTAGGCAGCATGGTGTCAGTTACAGTAAAAAATCCACACTGTGAGTTAAAAAAACAAAGCCCTGGCGATGTCGGCCAGGCATCTGTGTAACCTGGAGATATCCGGCTGGCATCTGCGTCCCCAGCGAGTAAACGTTGGGGACATGAGGCCAGGGGAAGCAGATGCTGGCCGGACATCTGCATACGAGCGTGTGGCTGGGGGGCGGGACCGTGCCGCTGGGAGGTGGGAAAGTTAAAATACTAAGTATTTTTTTTATGTATCGCTTTTACATTTAAAAATACTTAATATTTATACATCCAGGAAGGTTAATATGCAAAAAGAAACAACTGCAGAGTTTGTCTTGGTCAATAAAGAGTTACAGGATGTTGCTCAGCAGTGTTTAGCAAAAGATTTCTTCTGCAAGTCATGCAATCCGCCCCCTCCCCCCATCAAGCCTTTGTCCTGCACATGAGAGAGCAGGGAAGCCCCGTTCGTATCTAGAAGTTGTCTGTATGTCAGATGTCCTTAACTCGTACCTGTATTTGAATCCTATCATATCCCCCTATGCCAAGGTTGCCAAATTATCATTTCCCCCCCCTTAGCAAGTTTCCCTGCAACTTAATTCAGTGACAGGACCCTATGTAAATTCTGGGAGCATGTGGCTCACCCCATGTACTATCACTATCCAAGCACTGTTCAGTCGTCACTGTCATATTGGGAGTCCATGGCTACAATTCCAGTAACATTAACAGTATATAAATGCTTCTTAAATAAAGCGAACCTTATGTGTGGGATATGCAGATTCACTTTAAGTTATACTTTAAACCTGTGAACATTTGTCACGTCATCTACCAATGATTCACATTGTCATACTTTGCTTAAAAATGTTTCTAGCCCAGGCTCGATCCTCCTATTATCTGCATTTGTGTGGAGAAGGATGCCTATTTATTGTAAATATGATATAGCGGAATCTGGGTTCCTAGATTCAAATCTCAACCAGGAAATACTCTATACAGAATGTTGCTGTGTTTTCCCACAAAATTGGCCTTAGACCATGCAAGTTACATACTGTCAAATTTCATGATATACAGAAAAGCCCCTATGTAGAAAAAAAACTGCATAGACTGCCATAACACCCTCTAATTCAGACCACAAATAAATTGTGGTCAAACTTTTTCATTAGAACACATTGTAGCAGGTGGGTGGTCGAGAAAAGGGTACCGATAAGCCCAAAATGAGGTAGATTTTCTCCACAAAGGGGTAAAGCTTGAGATCAGGCGGGGTCCACTGTGTAAGGGTCCTGTTTGTGTAAGCCAGTGCTGCTGGGGCAGTAGACCGAGATGGACACTCTTTGGGTTTGGATCCAGGACTATAGCCACAGTCAGCAACTGCTTCACCAACATGTTCTCCGTATGCTGCAATGAAAGAATAGCACCACAACACTTTAATGGATGAAATGGTGATGCACATTGTCTTTGCAACACACAGAAGTGAGCAGGTGTGAATAGAGCCTTAAAATGGAACCAAACTCTGCCATACTCACCTGTCCCCATTCTTCTGAAGGCTCTGCCACCTCCTTCGCTTTCAAACTCATTCCGTCTTTATACATCTTGATTGGCATCTTGATGCGACTCCTGCACAGGAGTTCATTCATTCTCAGCACGCACAGGGGAAGCCGGGATGGCAGGGTATCCTGGACCCAGCTCAGCTTTCTTTGCCAGATACCCGAAGCGATCAGGCAGGTAAGAGGGATTATTAAGGAAGGATTATCACTTGTCTTTTCTGCAATAATGATCCGTCTATTCATGGAAACCTAAAGTGGAACTTTAGTACCACTTTAATGCCAGCACACAAAATGGTCCCATACAAAACATTTCCCTTTTTCTTTTATACCCCATAAAGAAATACTGGCTATTAGTTTACATTATATAATAACAAACAAAGCTTACTATGCACTTACTGTGAATAATTAGTACTCTGTCAAAGCAATAAAAGTGCATCGAGGAGTATGGACAGTGAAGTTATTCTTGGCATGCAGGTGATATGTGCTGATAGGTTGCAGCTGTCTCGAATGAACAACAAGTTTAATTTTCTTCCTAAGGAATGTCCCAATGACAGGATAATGCGGGAGCTTGGAAGGCAGCCACTGGAAATACCGCCAGATAGCTCGAAATTTCATATTCCATTAGAAACCCAATGTCCCAGCAGGCTGGCACTGCAATCTACATTTCATATCACTTCTCCTAACAGATGAAAGAGGAATTACGGCAGTGTCTCATTTAGCCCAATACTCGGCTCAGGCACCATATGAAGAGATGTAATGACTTGCAATATGTTAGTGATTGCTCATCAATGGAAGAAAATAACTTTTTTGGCATCACTTCCTTGCATAATTGATCAGAAGAAAAACAAAATTATACATAAAAAATCTAAATGGCACAGTCATCTCCAAATAGTGACAGGGATTTGTATAGAATTAACATATGCTTACAGCACAAATAAAGAGACATCAATCCACAATGAAAATAACAGCAGGACCATGTATTATATGGCAAAATCTCCAAAAGGAACAACATGTTTTGATGATACACTGCATTCAAATATGTGAAAATTACGGTAGAAGTCTAGGAATTATGTCTGGAAAAGACAGAAAGGGGTAAGTGTAGTGTGTTAATTACAGTGCTAATTACACTGACCCCTGGGTTGTGCTTTACCAGAGACCGCTAATTAAAATAGTGACCACAGCACTGCAATACTGGTAGCTCAATGCTCTTTGTGCTTTCTATTTCCACTCTCACTAATTTATAAGTAGAAAAGGCCAATGCAAGGTGGTCCAAACATCCTCTTTTGCCATGACCAACTGCAATTAATATTAGCACAGACAGGAAGTAGAATAACACAAGCAAGATTCCTTGAGTCTTTTTTATTAAAGCTCTCCAAGACTGGAGGAAATAGACTACCATGAGAGAGCCTGGGTGATACAGCAAAAAAAATCAGGTCCATGGAGTTTGTGGAAATTTTAGGAGAGATTGCAGAAAAACAAACATTTAATGTGGTTTGGTATATTAAACCCACACTAGAGGAATGTCAACCTGGGAAATGATTTTTTTTAAAGTAATAAGGGTTATAGCAAGCAAACAAAAATGTACTGTGCTAGCAATGAAATCATTGAAGTGGTAGAAAATGCAAACATTAGAAATCAGTTCTCAATGTGAAACCTTTATCACTTAAAACACTTTCATGATACCTGAAAGAATTAACTTTAGACCTCACAAAATAAAAACAAGCTTTTGCACATAACCAATAAAGGGTAGTATTTTGCAACACCTTAATGTGTGTGTAGGGTGACAAGGAAGCAGCAGAGAGAGCTCTGAGAGTGGAGAATAGTTGGGATTGTGACTTTAAAAGCTGGTGGAGCAATAAGAACGTTTTATAAAATGAGTTTTATAAAATGAGTTTTATAAAATTGAGAAGAAAACTCCTCACCTAATAAGATCAGATGGCAAGAATCACTTCCCGAGTTATTATGCAGTCTCCATTCATACATAATGAAAAATAAAAGTTACACCCACCAGTGCAGTGTCCAAACATACAAAATAGGAGCAGAATTACAGCCAGAACACATATGAAAAGTACTTTGCTCTTCTTTACAGACATAACATATACTCAGAATTACACCCAAACGTACCTAATACAATGGGCATGATTTATTAGTGCTCCCAAAGGCTGAAGAGGATACACTTTCATCAGTTAAGCTGGGTGATCCAGCAAACCTGGAATGAGTTAGGTCCAGGATTCAAAAACGTTGTTAGAAAAAGGCAAATGGCTTTGAAGAAATCAATTCCAGGTTTGCTGAATAACTAGCTTCATTGATAAAAATGTATCCTCTACAGCCTTGGAGAGCTTTAATAAATTAGGCCCATTACAACAAATATGCATAACAAGAAAAATGTGCAATGCTCATTCATACAGAACAAGAGCTGATATTAAAAATACCATGCAACATACAAAAGAAAGTAATACAAACAAAAAAAAGGAAATAAACTCAAATGTTTAACAAAACAATATTATGCTGGGTTCATGCATGAATAGGCATTTCCTGCCTTTTATGCACATGAAAATATTGTAACTATTTTGCCGAAGACAAGGCTTCTGGAAACTATGTAGAGAAGAGCACTGGGTCTGGTCTCAGGTGATTGGGCATTGATTTGTATATCATGGAAGGATACTGAGTGAAGAGTAATAACATAAAGAGTCCCTTGATTTTAGAGAGAGTTGGCATTTTTGCTGTTACTTATACACCACCACTTACAGTGTCATCTGATCTCAGCATTTTTCTAACTATGGATAAATAAGGATGTTTGAATGCTCTCTGTTAAAGCAAACTAAAAAAAATCCCACTTACCTATACTTCATCAGACCTGTCGATCCCACCGGAGATTTCCTCGATTGGGTACCACGCCATTCTGTAATCCAACTTTGTCTGGTGCAGAGGAAGTGCCGTACGCCGCCATCATTCTCTGTCTTCTGGCTACGTCACCCAATCTCGCATTGTTCAGATGCCAGATCGGGTGACACAGCCAACTGTAAAGGGAAAAAACAGTGCTAATTGCACTGCACATGCAGGAGATCTGCTTTTTTCCCCCCAATGTAGAAAAAAACTTTTTCTGTGCATGTCCAAGATCAGGCATGCATAAAAGGAGCAGCCAGTAGCCCCATGGGATACCCACATCACGCATCCCAGGAGGCTTTTGGCTGATCCTTCTGCCCATGCCCAATCTCTACGCTCCCCTTCTGTCTTTATCACCGCAGACAGAAGAGGAGGGGCTTCACTTTTTTAAATTTTTTAAAAAGGGTGTTAAAGAAAAAAATACATTCATAATTTTTACTTTATATAAAAGGGTTACCTACCTTTTTAATGTAAAGTAAAAATGTTGGTCCGTTTTAATGTTTTGTGTGAAAAAAAGTGAGCAGATTGCCCTAAAATCTTATTTAGATTTGAGAATACCTCCATGCAAAGAGTGTGTTTGATGCCAAACCCTTACACTATGCTGAGTGCTATGTCAACAGCCTTTATTCCTTTATTAAACCAACACCACTGTACTAGATTCAATGGCGTATGATTGATGATTGATTGTATGGCATTTTCTTTCCATTCCTCCAACATCCCAGACACAACCACACACAGTTAAGATACCACTTTTGTGCTGCCCTCTTGGTAGGTTTTTGTTTCACATTTCTTCTAAGCCAGAATTACCTATTTAATTTGTAACCCATTTGACCCCCGCATTTTATCACTGGCTTAGACCTTCTTGCATCTAAAAGCAGCCCAGGCTGAGACAATTAAAATAACGACAGAGAATGTCAACTCTGTCACTGTTTATGTCATTTTGAATGCCAGTATGTTGAATTACATCAGAATACTTTAAATAATGCATTATAAGCATCATTAGACAACATGAACTCATTTCAACACTGCAACAATAGTCTGCTCGCATTTAATGTCACCCGTAATGTGGTGGATTGCCTGAGAGGCAAGATATAAACATTATCTGTGAAATGTAAGAAAAGCCGCTTAAAGACGCTCGTAATGTGTCACAAACTCAGGGCTTTCACCATATTATCATAATAATGCCGTGTGTTACCATATAGCAGATTGCACAAGGAATGGAAGGAACGTTTCTGTGTCATTAGAATTTGTAAATTTGTGGAATGTCAGTTGAGGCTTTTCTAACTGGACTCTATTATAAAAATGAAGCAGGATAATATCATGAAGCTCACCTTTTAGGGCATACTTCACTATTCACGTTACACTTTTTTTTATACACCTTTTGAATATTTATAATTTTAAATGCTACAGCTGAAAAGGCTTGGAACTTTTGCCAGGTTTTACTGCTGTTTAGGACTCCACTAGAGAGATACCACCTCTCTTTCTTTTTTCTGTGACAACAGGGCAAGAAAAGAGAGAATCGAGTGTTGTTACCCACTGTGTTCATTCTATCACACCTTGCAGAAAATGTACTGCACTTGCAAATAGTAACATGTTAGAAATGACAGCCGAAAGGAAAAAGGGTGAATAAAATTGGATAACAAAAAATTCTACAGCAGTCACAATGCCGCCACATTGTTGCACTGTTGTCTCTGATGGTACAGTATATCTGTTAGCCTTGGATGACAATCTAAACCAGGGTTTCTCAAGAGCAGCGGTCGCAACCCGGAGGTGCGCAAGAAAATTTTGGTGGTCCACATGGAGAGCTGCATGGAGAGCTCCTTTGACCAAATGTTGTCTGTTCACAGCAAAGTCTTCCACATACAAGCACCCCCCTTGTACCCCCTTGCCGGCCGGCAACCCGCGGTGGAGCCGGAACAAACTACTGGAGCCGGAGCCGCACGCGGCTCTTGAGCCTCCGTGTTGTGGCTCCCTTCCCTATTTAACGTGGCCGGTGTTACACTTCTGCTGCCGGGGTAAATAGGGAACATTTCCTCTCCTCTGTATGCATTGCAGAGGAAAGGGATTTCCCTTCAGGGGGCGTTCCTGGTGGGGGCAAAGCCATTAGGGCGGGACTCGAAAGAGAGTCCGGCCTAGTCTGCTTCTGCCTACCACTGAAATGGCCTAGTGGCCAAAAAAGTTTGCTGACCTCTGGCTTAATTGAAAATGACATAACTAAAGAATTGCCCACACCAGCCAATGAACTAGCCTTTGAGTCAATTGTCCAATTACTTTTAAGCCTCTGAAATGAAGTGATTGTGTAAAAAAGGGCTTTAGTTCCTGACATTTTTTTGCAATCCTCTTGTTCAACGGACTGAATTAAAGCTGAAAGACTGCCAACTTTCAAAGACAAAGATACAACTGTATCTGAGTTTTCATTTAAAATTAATTGTGGTAATGTACAGAACCAAATTTAGAAATAAGTTGTCTCTGTCTAAAGATTTATGAATCTAACTGTATCATCTTAAAGAAGCCAAAAACAAATGTATTATATATACCAAACTGTCCCCAATTACCAGTGCCATAGAAGTGAGCAGCCACAATAAAAATATGTTTTTTGTGGTTTCTGCAGCAGCTGGTTTTCCTCTTTGTGTAACATAATTGTTCAATAACAAAACAGATTGGACAGATTTAGAAAAGCAGCATCATTTAGATCTTATATTGAAAGTCACTGAAGCATTTGTTCATTTTGTAAAAGATCTGCTAGTCAAAAGTGCCAGTAAACAAAGTTTGCCAGTGCTGAATCTTGCCAGAGACAGATGGGACTCTTGTTGAGCCGGTAGGGAAAAGTATAGAAACAAATGACAAGCTTGACAGCCGACTGTGAATCTTCCATGCATAAGGCAGGTTTGTACCTGAGTATTATCCGGTCAGACACAATTATGTCTTGTGTTACATAGAAAGATGCTGGTACTTTCACAGAGGAATACGTTGGCAATCTTCCATTTTCAAAACGGCAGATTCTAATTAAATAGCTTTCTTTGCTCTCTTCGAACTGCCTGGTCTGGAATTGTTATGTATTTGTTAAATCTTTATTTTATTTATGAAGTTCTAGTAACTCAACTAATTATTCCCACCATACCTGTCCAAGATTCATTTTTAATGGTCATGCTTTCCAAAAAGATTTTTTTACTTTTTTATTTTCCTTGAAAAAGACTGGAGCACACAAATATTATTATTATTATTATTATTATTATTATTAAGTATTTATATAGCGCCGACATATTAATCAGACCTTTACAATTTCCATAGTCATGTCACTAACTGTCCCTCTAAGGGGCTCACAATCTAATGTCCCTACAATAGTAATAATATGTTTTTATTACAATCTAAGGTCAGTTTTTTGTTGTTTTTTTGGGGGGGGGAGCAATTAACCTAACTGCGTGTTTTTGGAATGTGGGAGGAAACTAGAGTACCCAGAGGAAACCCATGCAAACACTTGGTAAAACCTGCAAACTCCATGCAGATTATGTCCTGGCTGAAATTCGAATCGGGACCTAGTGCTGCAAAGGCCAGAGTGCTAACCACTGAGCTACCGTGCTGCCCATAGTTATAAATTGTCAACACTTCCCAGGTTATTTCTGCTCTCCCGAACCATAGCAGATCTTTCCCCACTCCTCAGACTTGGCTCGATTCACCATCCAAAATATTTTGCTAGTGCAACCCTATCCATAATGCACTAGAAGGCAAATGTAATGGCGTTTCTCTGTTTTAGATTCAAATTCACCTGAAATGTTATTTTCTTTCTTTTGGTTAATGGGTAAGATGAAAATTTAAATAACTTGATCCCATCACCAGGGGACAAACACCATTTTACAAAATTGGATTAAATCTACTTTGTTCATCTCTAGGCAGCTCATTGAATATGATTTAAAGCTTTTCCAACTGGACCGGATAGAAACCCTGTTGAACAAAGATAACTAAAAATTCAATAAACCCCCCCCAAAACTATTCTTATGTTATTATTGTTTAATATTATTGCTTTCCACTTCTGTCTTGGTATTTAGAAAATGTACTTTTCATTGTCCCACCAATTTAAGTCCTGTCCTACCATAACCACCGTCCTGGAGAGAACCACAAAAGCTGAGCGATCACAGCGCCTGACCTGAGAACTCTAGGACATGGAAACCCATGACCTAGTCAGTGTATTTGAAAAGGAGATTGTGACCAGATAGGTAAGCATGTTTTTTTTTTGCAGAAGGGACATTGCTACTGTAATTAAAATACTGCCTGCTCACAATTTTGAAATGCATAACTAACAATTCTGCTTCAAAATAAGATTTTTACTTGTATTCACAAACAAAAATCAATTATTTCCAAACTATTATCATAAATGAATATGGACCATTTAGATGGTTTATTTGTTTCAATGCTTGTGATCACATCTAACTGACCTCTATGGAACGCACCATAAACTCATCCAAAGCATATGTAAATGTGATTGTATGTTGCCTGACAAATACACTGCAGGAAACTGAATTCCCTGCCTAAAGCCAAACTTTGTTCTCTTGTTTCAGATGCATCTATAGTTAATATAAATATTATTTTATTATCCTTTTATTGAACATCTCTTTAAGTTTCCATATCCCTTTACAGGAGAAAATACAATAAACATACATTATTGACAATACAGAAAACTACAGGATACCATAAGGGAACTATTTTTAAAAAAATATGAAAAAAAGGAATTGCAAATCTGATTAATGACTACCTTTATAACAAAATATAAAGTCTTTGCTCATTAGAATATACAATTTATTAGACAACTGGAAATCACACATAAGAAATTTAAATCATTATGTAATTTATAGCAGTTAGCATTTTTTATAGATAGTTGCTGCAATCGTTTTATTCATTTTACTTTATTTGAACGTAGTAACTTTTTTTAGTAATGGACATCCTGTTCCAGGGTGACAACACTCACTTATCATGCTTCATATCTCTGGATATGCTTCATATCTATATCTCTGGATCATTTTGACACATGGAGTTCATTGAAGGTAGGTATTCATGTTATCATTATGCACAGTTTCAACTGACCTTGTTTCTGAAAAGTTTCCTTTTAGGGATAAAATGGCCATTTTTTCGAATGTCAAATTAAAATTTAGTCAGTAGCTGTCCTGCCAAGTAAGTCTGGGTGCAGGTAAAGCCTAACACCAACTGCAAGAAATAACTGCAACCTAGCACGACTGCAAGAAATATCCATAGGGTGCTCTGCAAATGATAGCACCACACAAAGCCAAATAAGAAGTAAATGCCAGCACTACCATAGCTGTAAACAGTATAAAAGAGATTGTTTACTGAAGATCCATAGCTGCAAACAGATGAACGCTTCTGGAGACAACGCATTTCCCTTTCCTAAACTCAGATAAAAAACAATATATTTCCGATCTTGAAAAGAAGATCATATTGGGCCTGATTTATTAAAGCTCTCCAGGGCTGGAGAGGATACATTTTCATCAGTGAAGCTGGGTGATCCAGCAAACCTGGAATGGATTTCCTAAAAGTCATTGGCTATTTGTTAGAAAATGTTTTTATTCCTGGACCAGATCTGTTCCAGGTTTGCTGGATCACCCAGCTTTAGTGATGAAAGTGTATCCTCTCCCGCCTGAAGAGCTTTAATAAATTAGGTTCATTGTCTCACCACCAAGCTGTTTATGGCAATGGAATTTCAGTGACTGCCCCTACCTTATTCTTCAGAAAATACATGACCCTTACAAATTTGGGAAAGAATGGGAGCCAATTGCTAGGTCTGAGACTGGTGGTGGAAGGGGTCATCATCAATACCTCTAGGATCTTACACCAACAAATATTAGGAATTTTGGTGCTGGCTGTAAAAAAAGAAGAAGTGGAGAGGAGTTTTATCCTAAATAATGAAACAGTTCAATTAAATCTTTTTGTGCTAACTAGCTCAATTAAATATAGAGAAATTATTGTTTTTAGTCCATGTTCTGTAGAAGTACACCAATCCTATGCTTGTTATAAATGGATGTGAGCAGAACATTATCGGCCTCTGCTGCTCCATAAACAGATACATTTGTTAATACATGAGGTTGGTCAAAACCACTTTACTGTGAGAAACTACACAAATCGTTAGGTGTAACACTTTTTCAGTGCAGAACAAATGAAGTGTATCTGGTGTGAATGTAACTTGAAAGAACATGCTGTTCAAGAAGCGGACATACACTACATTATTGTAGAATGTTACTTTTAACCAGAAAAGAAATGTGAAAATGAGACTGAAGCTTCATATTAAAGCAGAAGTTTGGCAGTGCGGCTTTATAGCTGCTCAGCAGAGTTTATTTGAGAGCTGTTAATTGTCCTTTCCACAATTTACATCATTTTGTACCAGGTCTGGGGCCATAATTACCAGTATTCTCCAACGCACTGCCTTCCAGTAACCCTAGCTGTGACTGCTCCATCTCTGCATTTTCCATTATGATCCTTTTTTAAATGCCAACACTTTGGTAATCCATTTCATCTAAATAAAAGTGAACATTTTAACAGACTCGGCAATAGAGAAATAATTACACTGAAGAGAAACATGTAATTAGACCAGACTTAGGGGAAAAACTATATTAAATTATATTTTTATATGCTGTTGGAATGATATATTGTCTTTGCAGAAAGAAAATGCACAGACATCCAAAGGATGTGAGACACGCACTGAATTTTAGAACAAAAAGTTCCGATTATAATTACAGGTTAAAAGGAGTTGGTATTCCACACGTTTAGACAACAAGAGCTGCTGAATGAATGTGAACAAAACACGTGCTCCTGTTAAAAAAAAAAAAAGGAAGATAAACATTCCCTATGTGCCATCTGATACCAGCTGTGAGTTCTGTCTTGTGCATCAAGACATAGGCCATACTTAGACTAGAAATCTGGCACTTCTGGTATTTACCAGAAGGGTACAACTAACAGTACATGTGGGGTTCAATCTGTTCTAGAGACTTGTTCAGGTTAAAGCATACCTAAACTCAGAATTAGACAACCGTTTTATCTAAAGTAAAAATGAATGGGAGCGCAAAGCCTCCCGAGACACCTATGTCACTCATCCCGAGAGGCTCTTGGCTGCAGGAGCCCTTTCATCAATAAGGAAAAAAATTGCCGACCTCATGCGCAGTGACTTTTTTCCCAATCTACATCACCCGATCTTGCACCTGTACCGTGATGTCACCGGGTGATGTCGTTGGACCATAGACAGATACCGGAACAACGCAGGACCTGATGGAAGAAACCTCCTGATGGATAGATTGATCTGCGGGATTGAAGGCAAGTGTTATTTTTTTGTTTTGGGTTTACTGGTTGCTGTCATGGTATGATGTTGATCCTCTGCTTTTCTGTTGACTACCATTTTGAACAGTAGGAGTGACGAATGTACCTCTTGCTTTAGGTTTTTACTGGAGTCAAAGTATTCTTTCTCTTTTTTAGGTAAAAATAAATACTTTGGTCTGTATTAAGATATAGGTTTATATTTGAGTATATATATATATATATATATATATCTAATAGACACATACAATTTACATGTATTTATTCTCAAAAGAAAAAGGAGCAAGTATACAGTTTGCCATTAATTATACTGTATAGGCAACGGTCAGGTCTTAAGGCTTAGTTTAAGGCTTAGTATAAAGGTCTCATGTTTGTGTACTTTTTACTGAATGTACTGCCTTTGTCCATTTACAATCTGACTCCTAATCAACAATCAGTGTTCAGTCTAAAGTTTACTTATCCGTTACTGTTAAAATAAGGTAGTTCTGTTGCCTATGCAGAGGCAACACAAGTCTTTTTTTGAAATCTACAAAAATAGCTCAAGAAAAATCTGCACAGTTCCAACCAGTAATAGAAGTGAAATGTGTAAAGTGTCACAAGCCATGGTGATGAAAATCCCAAGGATACAGCCAAAAGCTGGTGGGTGTAATCTTTTCGGACAGGTTGCGTCATCATAAAAATACTAAACTAGATTACATATGAGAGACACTATGTCCAGAATATGATACCTCCTATTTAGCAATAAAAATGAGCCACAATGTTTCACAAGAGAACATACGATAAGTTGTAATACCTACAATACATCTGTATATGTTGTGTTTGTGGTTGGCAGTATATTCTGTATTATTGTTTCAAATTTACTGATGACAAAGTGTACCAGAAATCAAACCATAATATGAATCACAAAGTTATTAGGTCATAACCTGTTTAAATCAACAAGGTGCTCCTGACTATTAACTATACATAGATTCTCTATTCAAACAAATGTTAACTTCACAACAATAATGGAAAAACCAGAAAGGATGCTAGACGCCTCTTAGCCCAACGCGTTTCACCTTTGGCTTCTTCAGGGGTATTGTTGAGGACGTTTAGGCTACAGGGTAAGTAGGAAAGAAAGAATAACTTATTTGTTGTATGTGTCAGTTCATAGTTACTAAGAAGTGTAATTTGACATATGAAATTCTATGTCATGGATATAGAAGGTGAATTTAAGAGTCAAAAATTACATATAATGTCTTTAACTGCATTCATTTGGACATTTTACATTTGAATTACACCCCAACACACCTCTGCAATGCACATGAATGCAATGCATAACAAGCATTGTAGTGGGCTACAAAAAAGGAAGCATTATCCAAATGTTCATGCATTGAGACGCACTACTGACCATTATTTTGCAATGTAGTGTAGTGTGAAAAATAGAGTGAATCTACATAGCAAAAGAAAATAAAGTGAAAGTATGAAACAATAAAAAAAAATCACCAAATGAGATGGTACAATGCATGCACTCATTTATTGTTGCAGGGTAGCAAACCAAGGAAAATAGCCACACACTCCCTAATGACATTATTTATAGACCCTCCATTCTTTGACAGAATATAGTAGTCCACAGACCTCAGACAATTATTTTACTTTTTGCAGTGCGGAATCTATTAGTGGTCAGATCACTATTTTGTTAGGACTTAGACTATCTAGGGAATCTACGTGTGTCTGCCAGTTCACTTTCAGCCCTTTTTCAGATTACATTTGCTTGCTAATCTAACTCTTCTGCAATCTGATTATGCCCCATTATTTTTACTCACATCAGTTTAAAACTTGCAAAACAGAAATAGGGGGCATATGACGGGAATATACAGAATACTGTAGGGTCCCAGCACACTTTTAGTATTAACTAAACGTCTTGTACCTAACTATCCCTCAAAGGAGCTCACAATCTAATGTCCTTACCATAGTCGTATGTCATTAACTCAATCTAAGGTCAATTTTGTGGAGAAGCCAAATAACACAACCGCATGTTTTTGGGATGTTGGAGGAAACAGAAGTACCCAAAGGAAACCCTTGCAGACACAGGGAGAATATGTAATCTCCATGCAGATAGATTATTTTCATTTTATCAAAATTTGACTATTTTACAAAATGCATTTTGAAGTATATGAAAAGTATTTAGGTGATTTTAAGGGTGCAATGGACTCTAAATGGTTGAGGATTAATGAAGACTCGATCTATACCCTTTACCTGCTGTGGCAATATTTCACTAACAGTACACTTGTAAATGATTACACAGGTCAACAAAAAATTAGTTTTGATAATCATCAGAAACCACAGCAAACTTTTCTAAATCAGTTTTTCAAGCAAATTTCTGAAAACTGTTTTCAGTTTTTCCCGAATACGTACGAGTTATGAGTACTATTATAGTTAACATTGTACATGCATGTATTTTGTACTAAAACTTAAGCACCATTAAAGTGAATGTTAAGACATCTTCAGTGTGAAATAAAATTATGGCACACTGTGGTCTAGATCTACTGAACAGTGTCAGTCAGATACCATTGTTTAATCAGAAATGCTTAGAGTATGATTTTCTTGTGTACTCTTTGTCTGGATTGTCGCGGTACAGCATTCAGCAGTAGTCAGCCATCATACTTTAATTCCAGAAACCTTGGTAGCAGTGCTCTATTAACTGAATATCCTGGTGAAAACGTTCTCCTTGTTCGTCACTCACCAAGATTTTCCGGGAAGAGATCTAGATGTGACTGCAAGAAATGTATTTTTAATGGCATGCGACAACCCAGTTTCTGGTATGAATCAAGCAGATTCTGAACTCCTTCCTTGTATGCAGGAGACTTATGGTTGCCCAGGAAATTTTCACACAGCCACATTAACGCATCCTAAGCTTCTAGCTCAGCTGCTGAGAGAGATTGTTTGAAAACATCATCCTGCAAAAGAGACTTGATCAGTTGCACTATAAACATCCCTTCCTTCATGTTTGCAGTGCTTATGTTTGGAAACTTCTCAACAAGGTACTGAAAACCCATGGAGTTTGATTTACCCATGGCCTTTACAAGGTTCTTCATCAAGCCTAACTTAATACGGAGAGGTGGCAAAAATATTTTATACGGATCAACCAAAGGAAGAAACTTGACACTGCTTGTTCTGGGCTTATAGAAATCTCTTGGTAGCCAAGAGATTCACATAATAGTCTCCCATAGATCGGCTGTCCCCCAGGAATAGGAAACAGCAATATTTTGTAAATCCTCCTTGCATTCCCATCAGCAAGCCAATGACCTTTAGATCCCCACAGATGTTCCACTGGTGTGTTTTTTACTGGATTGCTTCAAGTAGTAACTTCATGTTGTCATAGGACTCCTTTAGGTTAATGGAATGGAAAATCGGTAAACTTGGTTTGGAATTACCATTATGCAGTAAGACTGCTTTCAAGCTTCTTTTGAAGGAATTATTGAAGATACCCCATTCAGATGGAACATGCTCTTCTGACAAACTGTAAAGAGTGCATTTATATTATTATGACAGTAGCACAGTGAGCCATCTCTAGTGAAGAACGTTGTCAAGTTTTCGTTGAGTTGTCAATGATTTTGTTACAGTGACACCCTTTGCAAGCAGGTGCGTCTGTTAAGCCTTGAAGCAAGAAGTTCTGCTTTGTCATTGGAGAGATTTAGATCACAAATTCAGCTCTGCTTGTGCAAAGGTCTCTGGTTCTGAATCTTCATCAGCCAGCTCATTCCTCCCCACCTTCCACAGAAGCAAGTCCATCATGTAGCGGTACCGGAAGTGGCAATGAATCATCATGGGGAACAAACAGACCTAATTGCAGAATCGAGGCTGGGATATACAATTTTGTGCTTAAATTTACCTGAGAATCTACTTTTGTTGACGCTGCAAAAATATCAGTCGATTAGATGGTCTTGCGGTTCTCTCCACACCATCGGGATTGCAAATGGCATTGCTGCTTTACTCCGATTTAGCCAGTCACGCAGTATGTTGGAACAACTGATACAGATGACATGTGGAGCCCAAGATTTATCCTGGTCACCACGTGGACAGCCGAAATATAATTTGTATATCGTTTTAGCTTCTGTGGTAATTTGGCGACATTGTGCTTTTGTCGTGAATAAACCACACATGTAACAAAAAATGTCTGGATCATTAAAGCAATTTCCAGGCATGATTACAAATGAAATCAATCACAGTTAGGTCTCTAACCTTAAAATTCTCTAACCTCAATTCACAGCGGTCTCTAACCTTAAAAAAAGAAAGCTGTCGTTAAATGTTCTAATATGTTAAGGCTATTTATAACAAATTTCACACAATATATATTTAGCTGCATCACAAAAACTACACGTGCTAGGGAAAAACAACACAGATTTGAAATCCACATAAAAAAAAAAATACTACAAATCCCACATAAAAGATTATATCTGATAAAAATGATATGTTGACCTGTTCACTCTGCTCTTGCTTAGCCCATAGAGTGAAAGAAACGTACATATCTAAATCCACAGATATCACATGTATATATCCACTCCTAAATACTGCAAAAACATTTTTTTTACAGCTAAAACTAAATAAAAACAAAAATTTGACTAAGGAAACCTAAAGGCATCATACGAGAACAGAAATAGGTAGGTATGTAGGGTAGTAGGGGGTGCTAGCACATCTGATCCCACAGAAAGGCTACAAACTGTGGGAAAAAAGTAAAATGGCACTGCGTAAGGTGCTGACTTACAAAAGGAATGTATTGGCAGAGATCACTAGCAGTCTCTTGCAATATGTCCAGTGTTCAAGCCAAAAAGTATTAAGTTGAGTGGGAAGAAATTGTAGGTGGGTGGCAGCCCCTGTATTATGACCCAACGCATCAGTAACCACCCAAAAACAGCCGGGAGGTTGCTGAAAAGTGCCAAGTGGTGCATCCAGCTAAAAGGGGCTTGGGAGAACACTGCACATGGCTATGTATGGAACAGCACAGTTGCATTGACAGAAAGCTCCTACAATGGGAAAGTGACTGGTAAAACTGGACCAATGAGCGCCTGAAGAAGGTAGGGTGGTCTGATGAAAAGATGGAAGCAGAGTGCACCCTGAAAAAAAGAACAATAGAGGCAATGTGACATAAACGATCTGAGGATAAGGTCCCAATATCAGATACTACAAGACACCGTAAGAGTTCCTGTAGAGGCCATGCCTCAAAGGGTCTGGCAAGACACGGGCAACCTGTACAATATTAGGCAGTTGGTTTTAATATTTCGGCTGATCAATGTATATTTATGGTTACATCTGCTAAATACCTGTATGTAATTTTTTATGTTTGCATTTTGACACGTCTAATTCTATACAACAAATGTGAAAAACTTTTGTTTGGATTACTTATATGCATAACCTAAGAAACAAAACATTTTATAGGTATTTAACCAATACAACCTTTTTCTAGGATTTTAAAACATGAACTCCTGGGTTAAGGAATGTGAACAATGGTTCTCTAGTTTCAGAGGTGAACTTTGACCATTTGGGTGTGGAAGACATTGTACCTGGAACAAGGCCTAATGTTCCATTTACCATTCTGTATTGATTTAATCAGCAAAGGATTGAGTACTGTTGGACTCCTGGTAGACATATTCTTAATTGATCTTATTAGAAGTAGACTTCATGGCTAGGATCAGCAGACAAAGGCAATCTTGTTTAAAGGATATCATTGTTATACAAGCACAACCCAAATGGTAACATATTTGTCAACCAACTAATGACATTTCTTACAAATTATATTAGGTTTTCCAGAATAACAGACAACAGTGGTAGCTCTGCTTCGTGAACTCAACTGTTCTACTAATGAAAACAAAAAGGACAATATTCACAATTTATTTTTATTTAATTGACCAAATTTGAATATAGTATCTTTTTTCAGGGCTACCTAGTGAACCGATATGAAGAAGTTTGCCCAACTTCATGGTTGTCTAATGTTGACTAACCCTTTATATAAAGAAGAAAATTTGTTTTTTTGTAAGATATTGTTTTTAATTTTTAGGGGGGACCCCTCCACTTCTGTCTTTACTGCTGTGGTAGTAAAGACTGATTGGGAAAACCAGAGCTGCCTGGGATACATACATCACATATTCCCGGAGGTTTCTGGCTGCTCCTTCTACACATGCCAAGCTCAGACATGTGCAGAAGGAGCTTTCTCTCCAATGTAAAAAAAAAAAAAAAAGATCTCACACATGTGCAATGAGATAGCACTTTATTTTACATTTTTCAGAAGGAGCATCACCCAATTTAGCACCTGCATATTGTGATATTGGGTGACATTGGCAGAAAAAGAAAACCTGCACTGGAATGAAGAAGGAAGATGGGACGGTGTGGGAGTGTCTGGCTAGGATCATAGAAGGATCAATGGCTTTCAACCTGTAAAGGTAGGTGTCTTTTTTTGTTTTTTAAAGTCTAATTGTTCGATAATCAAAACCTTTTGATACTTATAGATTTATATCTACGCAAATAAAATTGTGTGTGCATTTTCATCTATGTTCAAAGCTTTTTTTCCAGTTAGAAAAATACTAAAAGCTATTATTAAGGCTGTAAAATTATTTTTGATTATCTTTTACAGGATTATGTTTTATGTGATATTTTTCCCCTCGCTTGCCTTTGCTGAACCAGTCAAGAGTTATTAAACCTTAATTTGATCAGAATTACAATTCGTAATTCTGGTATATCATTCCTGGTATATCAAAGGGTTTTCTTTCCTCAACAGGGAAAATTTGCATGGGTTTTAAAGTGCCAAACATCAACACTAACAACACAATATATGTAAAAAAAACAATTTGTTGCAATTTATTATACAATATTATAAAAACGTATCACAAAAAAATAAGTGATTGCAAAATGCAAAACATTAAAATTCAGTAATCACATGATTTGATTACTATGTTACTAAATTGTTTTTTAACATATTTTGTGTTGTTAGTTTTGATATTTGGCACCTTTAAAAACCCATGCAAATTTTCCCTGTTGGGGAAGGAAAACCCTTTGGTATTTTTGAGTATTAGGGTGTGGTGAAATGTAAACAATTCTCCCAGAGTATCCATTTAAAACTAAATCTTGGTATATGTCAGAATTTCCCTTGCTGTGGGGCTTCTCACAAATTGTAAGAGTTCAGTGCTTGTTTATCTACACACGTCCTATTTCTGTCACTGGAAAAAATAGTGGCACTCTGCTATTCTCTCCTCTATTGAAATGCACAAGTGTTCATCCGTTTTGAAATTGTTCATCCACCGGCCAGGATGGATTCATGAACGACTAGGGTAAGCGTTAGATTTTTGCTTCCTCCTCTGTGCATGACCATTACTCTGAGGATACTTATTGTTTGTTCCATTGGTCACAACTACTCTAAATGTGTAATGTAGAAGTCCCGCATTCTAAGTAATAATGCTGAGGGCCCATCCGTGACCAGGAACAACAGAGAGAAGTGTAGATAAGAAGAAGTAAAAGTGCTTTTTAGTGGTACCCTGGACAAAATTAAAATGCTTTTAATCCTTGTGGTACAAGGGAGCACCACAGTATGAGACATCTGTGCATTGCTTATAAGGTGCTTTATATCTAAAGTTATGATTAGACCTGGGGAGCACTGACCCAAATTGTGAATTTCAATATGTTTACTTGTAGTGTTTGTGCCATTCTTGTAGTGTTTGTGCCATAAAGTGTTAAAGTTAGGGAACTTTCTCTTCAAAAAATTAGAAAACTTCTTCTAACTTAAATTATTAGAACTTGTGTCCCTATTGGGAGATTTCCCTTCAACTCTGGGGAACTTTCTCTCATCTTCTTTCCTGTTGATGATGGTCACTAGACCATATGATCACAATGGATACACAAAGTATTTAAACAGAAGGACTAACCCTTCTCTATTCTACAAAAAGATAAAAGAAAAAAAAGATACCTAAAGATACAATTTAGGAGGACCATTACGTGTCCTTATTTAACCACTCAGCTGGTACTATGGAGCAACTGGGGATCTGGCGAGTGTATAAAACATTTGACATGGTATAGTATATCATGCATAAGTATGTATCCGACATAAACCGAATCATTTTACCATATGTATTGTGCAAGGTCAAATATTTAGCCTGCTAATTAAGCTACCACTATGGGGGTCACATTTATGACAGCTAAGTTGTCAGCGGTATTTGCTACTAGTATTCTGGTCTAAAGTAAGAAGAATTGTGCAGCAAAGCCAAACTGAGAAAAACAGCTAAGAACTATATGCTGTAAACTTTATAAAAAATTCACATATTTACCGTCTATCCAGCTGGTGCTGCTATATTAAGTGTTAAGGAATACCGTGGCATTAGAAAAGAAAATTGCAAAACAGTAACAGTTAGTTATGAAATTCCTGGAATTCCCTCCAAAAAGATAAGGATGAGTACATGATGTGTTTCAGGGTTACTTTTTGCACACAAAGTGTCAATGACAGCAAAATGTTTGCAGAGAAATGCAAACAGATCATGGGTAAATATGACACAAGATAGTTACTGGTGAAAATGTTTTACATTTCCCTGAAATATATCTTTGTTTTTTTGCAACTCAGTTAAGGCTTAAGTCCAGCCAGTTTTCTGGTAGAGACGGAGTTATGCACAGCATAAACCATTAGGATGTGTCCCTATCCATGAACTTATCAATCAAAAATGGATCAGATTCAAGAGGAGTCTTAAACCACATCAGTTTATATTAATATAGTAATATTATGCATCAGGAGAAATCGAGAAATCCTGCAGCTCCTGGCAGCTAGAACCTTGCCAGCAGGTTGGTCACTCGTACTGCAGTGCTGGTTCTTAAAGAACCAGTGTGTGCACATTTGACGGCTGGTGGCAGTAAGTTGTGCTAGTACTGCTCACTGCCACCTCAATTCATTCTCTGTTCAATGGTAATTCATCCATGTAGCTGCTCCTGGGAGATATCTGTTCCCTAGCACGAGGAAGTGGTAAACACGCTGCTACCTCACTGTCAGTGTGGACCTAAAACAGAATTGTTGACAGAAAATTAGATAACTTACTGCAAATTATTGCCCCCTTTTTTCATAATATAAGGTTTTTAAATGTTTTTTTTTACATTACTTTTGCATCTCTGTGCTGGCAATCTCTATCAGGATTTTTCAGCCACTTCCTCTCTGCACATACCTGATTAGCATTAGCTGCCACCTGCATACTGTACAATGCCTTTTTAGCATTTTCACCCTGGGGATTGACAACAGTTCACATCTTCATTCATGTAACTAGAACAATTTACATCTATCCCAAACTTCATGGTACCATGCTGGATTAAAAAAATAAAACAGGATGGCTTCACAAACTTTTATACTATCTGTGTTGGCTTTGGACAATCCGCATATGTCTTAGAACTTTACATGGTGATTGCATTATGTTGACCAGTGTTACAGTCCTACTCACAATAAACAGAATGATATGGAAATAATTATTTATAGGTAAAAAATAACTTAAAAGTTGATATAAGGTAAAGTCATCAATTGGCAAAACAATTTTTTAATCAGCTCTTTCTCCTTTCCCCTTTATCTTATCCAATGGAGGTTTTTTTTTTTAACCGTTTGAAGCAAGATATACCTAACTAAATTCCTCATTCAAGTCCTTTGCTAGTGTTGTTTTAGGGGTGCACTGATCCAGCACCATGGACGCGCCGCGCCCATGCTGGTCATCCATCTTGAAAGAAGGAAATAAAGGATGATATAGGAAGGAAGATTTTAGGGACTGGAGCACCATATGACCTAGGATTTGGGTGAGTAAAAAGTATTGGGGGGTGTTGTTGTTTGCTCAGAGATTTATTTTACTATGCTAGCATATTTTTAGTTAGCAGCTCATTGATTTTTGTTGAAGCATATGCCAAAAAAATGAATAAATAAATAAAAAACTGCAGCCAATTCACCTATACAAGTAAGTCTACAAGATGAGAACCAGGATGGCTGTTAAAGCAAAATTCTGAAAGATCAACAGTTTTTTTTCAAATTATCAGGTATAACAAAAGGCTTACAATGGTATATTTATTATAAAAAAATGAAAGATAATGAGAAAAACAATTAGTTAGGGTTTGCATATACTTTAATTAGTTAGCTTTTGTATAAACTTAATTGTTCCTAAAATTGGTATTTATGGTTGATATGTTTTGATCTTTTACTAATATTATGGTCTTCTGGTGGTAATCTGATGGTAATCTGAAGACAGTATGGACTTTGTTTTCCCTCTCATATATACATGGTGTGTGTATGTTTGTGTCATTACTTTATAATGAATCCTTTCTTTTTTTTCCCATCTCAATACAATGTGATTTTCACATCTGATGTCATTCTTTTCTGATGCCTACAGGCAGAATAGACAAGAAACAGCCCGTCAGCAACATCAAAAGCTTTAAATTGTTTGCTGAAAATAAATGAACTGAACACTAGGTCAGTATATAAATTAGTTTTGAACATTTTGTATGGCCTCTTCCCATAATTAGTTTATGCACAAATTCTTGTCTCACTAATTAAAATACTAGTTGTTTGGTAAAAGTCAGTCTTACTCCATTCTGTATTGGTCACAATAGATATTACACAAAGATAAACATTGGAAATTGCAGCTTAAAGTAAACCTTTATGCTTGGAACAAAGTCCAGCCACGCAATCCATTGTCTAAATAATGAGCTTTCCAAAGCTAATAAACCTGCTACTTTTACTGAATAATGTATACACAGGAGTATATCAAAGCTTTAAGGTAATTAAATAAATGCAGGGGTGCTGCTGTAAAAAGAGTGACATTGGTTAGGTTGATGGAACCTGTCAGTGGCTAACCATGCCTCAGTCGTATATATCAGGACAGCCAAAGTTCAGGTACTTGGACTGAGGTCATGGCCGGCGGCAAGCAAGAATCAACGTCTAGATGGTCCAAGGTCAGGACAGGGGTTAGGACAAGAAGCAAGGTGGATGTAAAGATGAGGTCAGGTATCCAGAAAGGCATTATCAGGCAGAGTATGAAGCCAGGAACTGATCTGCTCTTTGGCTGCAAAACAATGAAATCCAATTCAATTGTGCACAGCCACTGAACATGTGCTGGGGATGCTGAGAAAGGCACATCTTTGCATGCCTAAAGGGAGGCTAAGAATGCTGCAAGCTACTGGACAGAAAATTTCGAGCAGAGGGGTAACAGTACTTATGCTGTAGCATATATGTATTAAAGGAACATGCCACTAATACTGCTGATATCTACTCTGTGTAAGGTTATTTAAAAAAATGTATTTTCAATAAAGATCAATGTACTAGATCGTACATGTTATCTAAATTTCGGTATCAAAGTGGAAAATCCTTGGATATATTAAGTATCACACCCCACCAATCCCTCTGGAGCTGGATGACTTGCTACAGCTGCGAAAAGGAACAGAACATTCATTAATGCATATGGTGGGATGAGCGATCTCGAGCTTGGTTCAACAACAACTGCAGAGATGGAAGGATAATAAATTCAGTACATGCACACTGGGTCAAGCTGGCTCACCTTTACAAACACCTTGGAATCTATTAAAACATTTTTATGAAACTTCTACATTTCTTTACACTGATGTGGCAACACTCATAAATAGAAACTAAGTACTAAAAAGTATTGATGACTCTGGGTCAATTGCCAAACATCTCCCACTTTTCCCATAACTATCTCCTCAATCTTTTTACCCCATTTATTTTAGTCTTTTGCCTTTTCCTTTCAATCTTCATTCATAATGATTTAATAAACAGACAAAACATTTAGAAGGTATCCATTGTTCATATGACTGGCTGGAAGCTTTTTTACATCACTGGGACTGATCATGTGATGTACATTTGGCAGATCCTTCCACCTAAGGGGAAGGCATACACTGAAATGAATGTGTTAGTATCTACAGAGCAAGAAGTAAGTTAAGATTCTGCAATAAAGTTTACTAAAATACTTGCAATGCTTATAGTGGATTGCAAGAACAATTCATTTTCCAAAGCAAAAGTGCATGTTTTAAATATTTACATTATCTCTATATGTTGCAATGTCTGAAAGTCTAAAATGCATTTTTACAACCTAGAATATTTTTTTCAACACAGCAGATATCTATATTTTCTCTTTAAACTTCACTCTACTGGAATACCTATTTGTCTGATTTTTACAGAATTTTAATCAAATGCAATCATGGTCCACAGGACAAGATCGATGCAATATATGTAATAAAGTCCCATTATTATTATTTCACCTACCTGCCAAATATTAAAGCTGAAGAAGGTTTTCTGAATAAGGAAAGTGCAGGCGTCAGCTGTCTGTTATCTAATTCCAAGTTTCTGAAAGTTACCAAGCAGAAAGATGGGAAAAATAACTTCTCATAGCAGCAGCATAATAGACACTTGTATGTTTAAGAACAATACCCATATATGTTTCGAGGTGTTCTAAAATAGTATACAAGGGGTAAAAGCTGCCAGAATCTAATTACCAGCACCTACCTATAAATCCAAAGGTGCACTACACACCAAGAGCCACTGTATTGTTGCTGCAGAACTGTTTCTGGTTGTTTATTCCCAGATTTACTCTAGGTCTGTTCTTTTCCCATGTAAAATCTGTATTAGAAGATTCATCAGTGATATATTTACCTCTAGAAGGTAATAAAGCTTCAAAATGTGGGGTTGTTGGTTTCCTAGTTCAGATTGACGTATATGTAATTGGTTGCGATGGATGTGATCTGCAAAGGATCACTTCACATTAAAGATAAGCAACAAATTTTGGTAACATATTGGAACTTATCTGAAAACAAAAAAATGAAACCTTTAATCCTGCAGATTCCTGGATGGCACTGGTCCTTCCCACAATCCAGTCCCGAGTCATCCTGGAATTCCTTCTCGTCCTGGCACTGAGGAAGCGCCAAGCACCACCATCTTCACTCTTCTCTTCCGTCTTCTTGGCATGTCACCCAATCTTGCACTGCACAGGTGCGAGATCGGGTTTCATAGCGGCTGTAAAGGGGCATCTCTTTACCTTAATAGAAAAAATGCCCTTTCTGCGCATGTCTGAGATTAGGACATGCACAGATGGAGCATCCAGAGCCTCCCAGGATGCATGATGTAGGTACCAGGGGAGGCTCTGCCTTCCCATTCAGTGTGCTCAAAACAGCAAAGGGGAGGTACTGCACTTTAAAAAAATACAAAATAATTAACCTTCTTCCTTTACAAATAAGGGTTGTCTACCCTTTTATGTAAAGTGAAAATGTTGAGTTTAGGTCCGCTTTATATACATGGGACTGTAGTGATGTATAGAAATAAACACACATGTTTAATTTCCCTTGAAAAAGGCTTCTGGCTTTCTACATGACATTTTCGGATGCTCAGGTCGGGAGCCGTCTAATCTGACGCAGGTCACAGCACTTGTCAAGCCAATGACATACTGGATTTTACGGTCCAGTCTACTTGCCAAATGAATGGTATCAGCATTTATCAGATTGTAAATGTAAAATGATTACAGTTTTTTTTTACCCCTTAAGCATAAAAAAATGATCTTTACCTATTGTTTTTTTTACATATAGTAAAACCCCTTCCTGACACAAAAATAAATCCAGCAATTTATCCCTGAATTGCATTCAAACATTATGTTGCTGCTGGCATAGTTTCAGCTTATGTGTAGATGTCTTCATGTTGTATCCTGTGGTCACTTTTACATTTACAGTTGCAAACCGCATGGTAAGCTGCTCACTGCAAACAGTAACAGCATAATCGAAAACAAGAGTCAAGCTTTAGTCCAATATGAATGGAGTTTTCAAATGATGAAACAAAGCCTCGATGAAAGGAATCAAACGCTAGAAAGTAAGTTGCCAGGACAAATATGTTTGGGCACAATTAGGTCACACAGCGGGCATCATGACTGGGAAACCCGTTCTTTAGACACATGGACCAAGCAACTAAAAAACAGCCGCTCCAGAGAGGGCTGCATGGTTTTGATTAGAATTGAAAGCACTGTAAAATAAATGCTTTAATTTCCAATGGTTGCTAATCCTTTAAATCACACAGAGGATTTACTTTTCCTAGTAAATACAAATCACAACAAACATATGTGCTCTTTGCTTGGCCCAACCATGAAACAATCCTTGGAAATTATGAGCTCTGCAGTTTATAGTTAGTATCTGTTGTCCTACAATCAGAACAGATGTAAAAAGTACATATTCACACAGTTTACCTTTAATGTGGGATAATTATTATAATTAGTTATTATATTTTACTGGCACATTAATTTCCTACTGCACCCAATACAGAATGCCCTAAATTATGTTTTGCTATGGGGGCATAGACACAGCTGTGCGCATTTATCTATGTGAACAAAGGTTAGAAAAATACCAAAGATATGACACTTAAAAGTTGAGTTTTTCCAGTGTATTTCATAGTTGAATTAATTATGTAAACTTATTTGCTTTTGCAGCTAGTTTTCTCTTTTATCTCTTAGATACAGCACTAGATTTACCTTGTACAATAAAATTAGTAATAATTGATTAGGGGTCCTCTACATTTGCTTTTCTATGTCTACCTGTTAGGAACCACTTATCAGGTCAGCAATTCCATGCTGTGTGCCACCGCGGTATCCCACACTGCTCATTTTGTCCAGCGATGTCACTTGAAGCAGCAAGGAGAAAAAAGAAACAGGAGCATCTCTTGCATCCCTTTAGCCGTGCAGCCTGAGATGTATTATCTTGGGATCCCCTGCAGACTTTGAGGCTATGAACAGTTGAAGGTGATTTTAGGAGCAGATTAGTCCCGGGCACAATCCTGCGCTGCCATTGGCTGCTAGGCCTTTATAGCCTCTCTGCTCCCATTCACCAGTGCCTGTTGTAGCATTAAGCTAGGCAGACTTGTTGCTGGTTTCTGTACGTGCTTATTTACTGTTGCTGACCATTTCCTCTTCCTGACCTATTGATTTTATGCTGCCTGGACTGACCTTCTGCCTGTGACCTTGACTCTGCTTGTATCTTGCCCTCGTGTACTTCTTCTGGTGGACGGATTACCTATGAATGACCTCGTTTGATTGAATCTTGATACTGCTTATCTGTGGGCTCCTGGTCCTCTGCCAGCCCATCCTCAGACAACATTCTTTGCACTCCTGAGGGCAACCGTGTGCTGGGAAAGCAACCAGTCTTCTGAGTGGGGGCTTGCTATAGGTGAAGGGTGTGGCATTAGATTAGGGGCTGGTGTCTGGCAATTACTGTTGCTGGACCAGGGCCTTACACCACCTGTTTTAGGCTAAATAGTAAGACAATTTCAGGTGCTCAGAAGCAGGCACATGCCCGCTAGGCAGCAGATTTAGGGTATCAATTGAATGGTTTTAATAGTCTGCCCGAATCACTACTGCACTTCTCCCACATAAAAGGCACCATCACCTAGTCCCAATCAATACCCAATCCCCTCCCCTTGCATACATAACCCTGGGAAAAAATTTTGAACACATTTTTTGTTGACTTTAAGTTTTAAGCCTATTTACACTAAACTAGGTATGCTGATTCTGAAAGTGCAGTTAGTTTTCTTCTATCACATCAGGTTTTTTCTCTACTGCTTATATTATTGCGATTACTGTAGCATGGATTTGTATAGGCTATTCATCTACACACAAGACATTGTGGTCAGAGGTTGTGCGCTGCTCTACGTATTTTTCTACTTACACAAGTATTTCCATCTTTCAGATCATGTCTGGCTCTGCTGTTTCTCGTCGTAAGTGCCTAAACAACCCTGATTAATTTTGTTATATCTGTGGCAGTTTCACCATTCCCAGTCAAAGGGCGAACATCAGCACATTTGTACAGCAAGCCTATTTGGCATATTTCAAAGTTAAATTTGGTGATCAAGTTAAGTCTTGAGCCCCTCATAAGGTGTGCAGTGTGTTGAGGGTTTACAGATGTGGACAAAGGGAACACGTGATAAGATGCTATCTGGAATACCTATGGTTTGGCAAAAGCCAGGAGATCATTTCAGTGACTGTAACTTTTGTATAGCAAAAACTTCAGGCTATAACAAGAAAAATAATGTAACATAGAGTATCCCAGTCTACCATCGGCTATACGCCCAGTGGCTCATTCAAATGAAATCCTGGAGTCAATTTTCGTTACACTACTCTCTCCTGAAGAACATGATTATGGTGATGAACTAGGTGACAACAATGATGAAAAGTTAGAAATTGAAGAGGCCTCTGTTTGTAAGGGATTTGATCAGCATGAGTTGAGTGATTTGGCACGTGATTCGTAACTATCGAAGAAGGCTTCAGAACTCCTAGCATCAAGACTGCGTGAGAAAAACTTACATGACAAAGGTATCGAACTTTCAAACCAGAGAAATTGCATTTCTGCAGTACTTTGGAACTGACAGTGGCTTTGTGTATTGCCATAACATACCTGGTTTAATGGAGGAATTGGTCATTCAAACCTATAACTCAAGTGAATGGCGACTATTCATCGATAGCTCAAAGCAGAGCTTAAAGTGTGTCCTCCTTCACAATAGCAATATATTTGGGTCAGTCCCAAATGGCCATTCAGTTTCTCTTTGTGAAGAATATGCAGACATAAAGAGAGTCATTGAGTTGTTGCAATATCACCAACACAATTGGGTCATCTGTGTTGACCTTAAAATGGTATGCTTCCTTCTTGGTCAGCAATGCAGATACACCATGTTTCCCTGTTATCTGTGCATGTGGGACAGCCTCCAAGATCGGCCCTAAAACCATGTGATCCCAACATTCTACATGAGCCACTTGTTGATGGAAAGAATAATATTTTCCCGCCTTTGCACATGAAACTGG
>NC_092862.1:23195750-23198402 GCF_032062135.1 Pyxicephalus adspersus
ATAAATCCTTTGTATGAACAAAAGAAATTTAAATAAACAGTACATTCAAGTTATTTTATTATTTTTTCATTGTATGTAAAATTTGTATGTTTTTTTACAAAAATGGAGGGTACACTGTATCGTAAAATCTGGATGTGATAGCAGAAAACTGGGGTCATTTCTGGATTCTCCAACCAAAAATTAGTAGATCCAAGTGTAGGATCTAACCCAACAAAAAATGTGTTCCCCAGTGTAATCTTTAATCTGTCCCCATTTCTACTAGCTACTTTCCTTAATATCAAAACTGTTCAAATGTATGTGCTTGCATGCTCTGTTACCTGTCTCTTATTAGTAATTTTGGATCCTTATTTGTCCATATTGGGTGGGTTGGCTTACTGGCTAATAAGGAAGCTTATATCATTGGCTCTACAAATCATTTTGGCACATGGTTACCATTAAGAGTGTCTCTTATTATGCACTTTTCAACTGGTTATAATTTGTCAAAATATGTGCCAGGGGTATTTTAAAGCACATAAACACACAAAAAAATATAAACATAGTATAGTATAAACATAGTAAAGTGTGTGTACATATATATTTATTGCAAAAGGAACAAGCAATTTCCCTTATCCAATAAAATAACTTTATGTGCCAGTTTGCAATTTTTTAATTACACTCTACTAACTGTGATCCATCACGGCCGCAGCGATCTTCTTCCTCTTCTCTTCAGTGTGTCCTGATTTTTAGCCATCAATTTGCCAGGGGAGATGACGTAACTCCTGCACGTGCACATGGGAGTTCGTTCAGCACTGGGGGATACTGGAATACCTGGAACATCCTGGCATTTTTTTTAAAGACAACCGCGAACAGGCAGGTAAATATGTTTTATGGAAGAAAGAATATTGCCTGTCTCTCTATAATAAAGACCTCTGTCTGATCGATGATTTTCAAATGGCAAGCGGCAGTTTGCATGATTATGGCAATATGACTATGAGTACAAATCAAAATATTTTAACTGGGTTCTATTACAAGGCCAATCTAACATGGGCTTAGTAGTGTTCTTTAAACAGTTGGAAAATATTAGGAGATGGTTGAGCTGCCCTTGAAATTTTTCTTTTGCCGTGATCAGTCAATTTGTACAAATCTGGGTTCACATTAAACACAGCTGGTTATTGTTGAGCCCAGTTCTGTCACCCAAATCTGAACTCTGTCTAAATGAGCCATCATGGGATTGAGCACTGCCTATCTTTAGTTGGTGCTTAGATGATTCACAAACACTTGTCACCCCCCAAAAGGCTTGTATTGTAATTTCTTTCAAACTCTTAATCTTCATTTTTTTATGTTTAATACATGGTTTTTCACATATGTGGCCTGCCTCAAGCTACTTGAGTTCTGCATTACAGTTTTGAAGAACTGTAAAAATAATTGCTTTGTCAAACAATTACTCACTAAGTTCCCTGGTTGTTTAAGATGAAGTTGTTATTTTAGGGGAGATTTGGTCAGAACCAGATCATCAACAATACTACCTAGGCTGTAACCTAGTGCCTTGTGGATATTTAGGGGGGCAGCTATAACCTTCATGCTCCTACAATAACCCAGGGGGACAAGACAATTGCGCAAATGTGTACATTCGTGTGATAACTCAAGGGGAGTGTACTTGTGGGTAGCTGTTGTCTGATCGCAAGGGCATACTATGGCTATGTACACATGTCAGATGATTCTCATCCGATAATCGCTTCAGGCTGATATCCCAGGCTGATATCGGACGAGAATGTGGCGTGTGTACAGCACTTGTCGACCGTCCTGACGGATCCACTGACAACGAACGAGGAACAATCGTAATGAAAGTACTACTCTGTCATTCTCCCCACTCCATGGAACATTGTGCAGTCTTTTGTCATTGGAAAGGATCATGAAAGAATATTGCATGTGTGTACACAGCCTAATACAGAGAAAAGAGAACAGGACAACTCCCAGTACCTATTGCAATCCTTATTAATATCAATCCAACAGATAGGGTGGACAAGCTGCTACCTCTGACTCTGGACAAATTCAGTCCTTACATACCTTATACCCACTTACCTTGCAGTGTATGCTTTTTCTAATAAAAACAATTTCATTATTTCATTATTTTCAGGCTATTAACAGAATAGGCCATGATGTCAGCTAATGTGAGTCAAACGAGTCATTTATACCAGTGCAATTCCAGCAGTAAACACCCCAACACCCATTAACCACCTGGGCGTTAAACCCGACATAGTTCGGGGTAAAAACACTTGCAAAAAGTGTTAAACCCGAACTTTTCCCAGGTGGTTAAAAATATAAACAAATGTATTGCAATCCGATTGTCATACATTGTATGACAATCAGATTACAACTGTAAGAAAATACTTACGCGGTCCACCCAGCTCCTCTGGACACGTTCTCTCTCTTCCGTCTTATCCCAACGAGTGCAGTGACGATCTCCGGGGTTTCCCGGTGACGTCGCTGCATGCGTCGGTGCGGGAGGTGGGGCGGGAAATTCAAATACCTTTTTGTATTGAACTCAATGCAAAAAAGCTGTATTGAGTCCAATACAAAGAAATCTTTATATAATATATTTAAAATTGTTTAATATATATTTATTATATAAGCTACTGTACAGTTACATTACATTATACACTATTTTTTTTT
>NC_092862.1:23198895-23336864 GCF_032062135.1 Pyxicephalus adspersus
GTTTCAAACTTTTTTTATATTCATGATATCTACTAGACCCCTGTTCGGACATATTTCTGTAAGTTACAGGTCTATAATTTAAAAAAAAAATTTCATGAAAAACAGTATACCGCTTTTGGTACAGAAATCTAGACATCAGTGAAACGCCCAGGTGGTTAAGTAACCTTTAGCTGCAGAAGCAGATTAGTAAACTGCACTCTTTAAAGCAGATCTATTTTCACACAATCATAAAATGAGACAGAATTACCTTTATAGAACTTAGCTAATAACAATAAATGATAGAAATTCTTCTATTTTGTAATGAAGAGTCAATGCACCCTGGAGCACAAGTTACAGTGTGTACAGACTTACTCTCATATACACCCCTTTATCCAATAAATTCCTGACATGTCGCAATACACAGAAAAAATATTCAGAAAAAATATACTTATCAATAAAAAAAGCTGCCCTTGTGCTCCGCTAATTAAATATTGCCAAAGCTTAATATTCCGCTGCATACAGTAATAGGAATTTTCTGTTTCTTCTAACCATGTAATCAGTATAGCACAACACTATAACTTTACAGGAAGTTGCAAGAAGTTAGGCTGTTCCAGGGCTGATCCGTTGTCAGCATTGGAAACGGAGCTAGAAATTGCACAAACACCATAATTAACATGCCTATAACACCTTTGAACCAGCATCAAGACCCAGAAAGTTGATGGATACCCTTTTTTGTGCCTACTGTGCTTCTGGGAAAAAAAGACGATATACGCATTGTCTGAAGGATACTGTAGTAACAGAGGTAATAGATACCTAGGAGTATTGTGCATAGGTAACATGCATACACATCATACATTTCATACATACATACATACATACATAAACTATACATCTCATCCTAGGCCAATTTTGAAGAAATACATAAAAAGAACACATGTGCTCTGGGTAAAGCGATCTAGAAATTCTGCATGTTTTTGGGCTTTTTTAATATGGGGAACTCGTAAAATAACGTTCAGATCTTCAGAGAACCCCCCTCCAATAATTACTATATCTACAACTCACAGTACATTAGTGTGGTGATCACTAGGAAGAACGCCTTATACATTGCTAGCCAGTAGAAAGATTGTCATCCCTATTGATAGCCCATCAATCTCTGATATCTATTAAATTTACCTAAAAAGACAAAAACTGCTCATTGCTCAAAGCACCCCTAGCAACTTTTGGAAGAACCCTAGGGCTCCACAGAACCCTGGTTGAGAAACCCTGTTGTAAGATATAAGGCACCTTACACCATGAATGCACCTCACAATTACCTTACCAACACGTAAAGTAATACTTCATGGAGTAAAAAAAAACAAATAGCTCTAATCTGATCAAAAAGTACTACTTCTACAGTGGTAATTGGTTGATTTCCAAACCACTAACTGTAGCGATTTAACACTTTACCCGTCTTTTCTAGAAATAGAATGCAATGTACAAATATTAAATTTCCTGTCTGTTACCCACTCAGTGCCTGTCCTCTGCTGTACATGCTGATCACACAGCTAATGCAAGAGCACAGCAGGGAACGCTCTCCTAGCACCACAGGACAAAATCTAGCACATGAACTTTGTGAATAAAGACATAGTAACAGCATACAAATATTATTTCTACAGATAAAGTTATAAGACTAGAAAAAGTTTGTCATCATAATATATGCAGAGTACTTCTAGTTCTATGAAGTGAACCTGTCAGTCATTTTGTTCAAAGTGACAGCCCAGCTTTGGAGCAGACACTACGAAATCCCTTTATTAAGAATATTTATTTTATACTGGCAGGTCTCTTTCTCAAATTCACAAAATGCCTCTGTATACACAAACTGAAGAAAAAAGGAAAACAGTAGATGGTGATGACTAGTCCAAAATGTATCTCATGGCAATATGTAAAATGATGAAAAAGTGAATAGCATTCATACAGTGTCATTGCTGTACCATCAGATGGTTGTTGAAGGAGAACAAAACTTTCGAATATTTCACAGCCAAATGTGGAGCCATCTTAGCCTTTATTTCAGTGTTTTTCAACTTTTTTTTCTACATTGCAAAAGTCCTGCGGCACACCACAAATCAAAAATGTTACAAAATGACACTCTGTAGCTAATTTTCTTGTCTCTAAGAATAAACAAGGCAATTAGGCTACCTACTGCCACCCACTGACATTGAAGAGTATTACACTACTCCGTCAGTCACTACAGCAGAGACACTCGACAATGGTAATTGGATAATTTCCCACAGTACACCTGAAGATCTCCCACGGCAAACTAGTGTTGCGCAGCACAGTGGTTGAAAATCACTGCTCTATTTAGATTTTTTTGGGAAAAAGTTCAGTTGGTGATTTTAATTTTGGCTTGAGGGGAATCGTTGGGAAAAGTCAAAAGAAGTTCCATATTGCACCTTTACTGCTGCTTTATAAACACAGAATTGTCATCGTTTGGGATTTTAACATTTGTGTGTTTTCCAGTTCAAGAATCTGACACTGAGATCATGGTAGAGCTCTCTATAAATAAACCTGATCTTGGGTGAAACTTGTTAGAGCAGGGAAGCCCAAAACAGGATTCCGGAGCACGTACTGTTGGAACAATAACATTTTCCAAACTGAGATCAATAGTGTTTGTCCAGCCTCTTTGGATTTGTGGATACATGAGTAATAAATATGCTCCACAGCATGCCAACACATTGATCCCCAATCATTGGAGATACAGATTTTTAAGCAGCAACATCCCCTTCTATACCTTTCTCCCTTTTTCCCTCACCCGTTCCTGTCCTCCCCTTCTTTTTTAAAGTTATTATTATTACACAGTATTTATATAGCGTCAACAAGTCCACAGCCATGTCACTAGGTGTCCCTAAAAGGGGCTCACAATCTAATAGTTGAAATGTTTTAGCACCCATCATGCCATGTATCATATATTTTGAAACAATTCATATCTAACGTTTATGATTCACTTGCATAACTCATCTCCTTTGTGATTATTTTAGTTTTCTGTTTCTTCCCATTTCTTGATGTGTGAAATGTTTTCACATTATTTGTATATTGTTACAATATGTTATTTCATGCTTAGACTGATATTGGATACAATCTGGTAATTCCCAGTCCTCCCAGTATTACTGCCGCATGGGGCTGTAACATCATATTCCAGGGATGACCCTTACTGTGAGATGAACACCAACTATTCACCAAATATATTAGAAAATACAGCCTACCACAGGCAGACAGAAGCTGGTGACACAATGGGAGACAGAGACTAAATAGTAGAGTATCATTTTAAAGAACTATACTACTATACCTTCAGGTGGAGTTCCAATACTACCACCAAGTCCAAGTATGGCGAGATTCTTTTTTCTTGGCTGTATCATCATGGCTGACTCTTTCCCACGTTCCCAGTGAGGCACCTTCACAGGCTCCAATGACACATTCTGCAGCTTGTCCTCCTGAAGTGCATTGTACATGTACTTAATGGCCTTTTTCAGATTGTCAGAGCCACTAACCCTATTACCTATTGTATCAACAAACAGCGATAGTCTATCATAGGACCTGTTCTGTGCACTGCCGTAAACTGCCAAATTAATAATAGATTTGGCCACATCTTTATAGCCAGCCACTTCTTTTTTAATACGCTGCAATTTTCTTGAACTGACTCCATGCTGACTGTCAGTTCCAAAGCACATGTGTAGCATATAAATTGTCAGCACACTTGCCTTCAGAATGGTCTTCATTTTAAGGCTTTTACTTCTTTTGGTGAATTAATTCCTGTGGGAAGAAGAAGGGAATAAGGTAAGCGTTTGCAAAATGAGTCTCCTAAAAGCAGTACTTAAGTATTTAGCAATACAGTACTTGACGGAGGTTTGCCAAGGCCACTGTGACATGCAAAAGTATGCATTTCCACACAATTGGTTTAGAATAAAACAGTGCTAGTTGTTGAAGTTTAGGGCCTTATACTATGAGTATATGAAATAATAACTATCTTAATAAATCACAATAGGTACATTCAGTTGTTTTAATTTTACATTACAGGTTTAGGTTCATAACACAAACACTCATTGACCAACCGAAGATATAATATGCAGTGTTCTTCCCAACCCCTTTTAGTTACTGAAGATTTAGGTCACAATACAGGGGCTATATATATATATATATATATACATAGAGAGAGAGAGAGAGAGAGAGGCTCTATATAAATACTGTGTAATAATAATATATATATATAGTATATATATATATATATATATATATATATATATATATATAGTATATATATATATATATAAAAGATATAAGAGTTGTTTTCATTTACAATTTTGTGAACAAATGGAGTTTGTACCTTTTTAGATTCTATAAGGAAAAAAACTGATTATGATTTGGGATGTAGAGAGGGTTTATGGCAAGTGCCAACCAAATTCTATAACTACAATCTTACTGCTTCCTATGACCACGTTAGGCAGGCATCGTCCAACCAGCAGAACTGTGATCTTTGAGGCTTTGCTATGAGCTGAATTTTATGGTTCTCCCATAAAAAATCTACTAGGGCCCTAAAGAAAACTACATTACAGATTCTCCTTTGCAATACAGGGAGAATACACTCCAAAGAAATGAACCAGAAAGTTCAAATCACAGCAAAGCCCTGACTGCTAGGATTTTTATTATTATTATTATTATTATTATTATTATTATTATTATTAATAATATTATTAAACAGGATTTTTATAACACCAACATATTATACAGCGCTGCCTATTAAATAGGGGTTGCACATGACAGACAGATACAGACAGTGACACAAGAGGAAGAGAGGACCCTGCCCTGAAGAGCTTACAATCTAAGAAGTGGGGGAAGTAGCGCACATAAGGAGGAGGATATGGAAAGGTGGTTGAGTAGAGAGGGTTTTAGGAGGATAAAGATTTACCTAACAATATAAAGATCTGAAGGTGGATGAATCGGAGTCTCACACTTAATATATATGGGGCAGATTTATTGCAGGTAATTCAAGAAATAAATATCTTCCTAGGGGAAAAAAACAATTCTCCTTTTATAAAAAGTTCTAGAATCCAAGCCTGTCCTATAGATTATGTATTTCATTTTCAACTGAACTATAAAAAGACTATTTTCAAATTGGTTGCAATGGGACCACCCAGGCAGTTCTTACTTCTGACTGCTCATAAGTCTTTTAAACCACAGGATCTAAAACTCTGCATGATAACATTAGAAATGTTCATTTTTAACTGTAAGAAAATGTAAAACACTTTTTAGCTATAAATACTGATTCAACGTGATTCAATATGATGGTAAATCATTAGAAACACATATTATGAACATGCAATAAATGACAGGAAAATCATAACTGTAGAGAAAGAGACAGGCTACATGCTGGTTATTTACCAAACAGGCGAGTTAGATACAGAGGAATTATATGGGAGGTTTGGCAGGGTCAGATGAGAACACTGAAGCATTGCAGACAGGAGCCTCCAGGTGCGGAAGATATCATTTGATTATTAAGCTATAAGATGCAGCATGTAGGGTCATTGCTCCAGGTAACAAAGAAAGCCTCTGCTGAATACATCAAAGAATAACAAGAACGTCTTACATTTTATTCTAGCTGAAACAAATTTCCACCATCATCATAAAAACACTTTATTCTTTTATTTATGTCCTTTTTCCTCTATAAAACACATCTGTTCTAGTCAACTCAATTATTATGTTTATCTAATTTTATATTGCCCCTTTTTAATTGAATAGTTTGCAAATTATTTAACTGTATCTCCTTGTCTACCCATGACAACAGAAGAATCAGAAAATATACAAGTAGCAAATGATTCTACAGGATTTCAAATCAATTATCCAAATAATATTTAAAGTCAACGATGGGTTAATTTCATTAAAGTAGATCTAAACCCAGACTGGATGACATTTAATTTAAATGTTTTTCAGACAAGGTCAAACTTCATACAAACACATAAGAAAATCTTGATCATGCTGGCATGGTAAAGATCTTAAATAATATTCAATAATTACACCTTAATTGAATAGAGGTAGTCACATTCTGACATAAAAGTACAAGTTTGATTGGTGTATCTGAGGAAGGGGACATGGCCATGGAGTTGTGTAGGCCAGGAAGTACACAACTATCCTTGTTGGCACTTGTCACAGTGTGGGGTCCTGTGTATGGGTGAATTTTTTTTAGCACACTTGCTGGAACGTATGATAACTTTGCAGCCGTGAATTAAATACAATCGCTTTAGGTATATATTCGTGGAATTGAAAAGTTTGGTATGTTCTTCTACACTCTACGTAATTAGTTTTAAGGGTTATTTATTAAATACAGATTGAAATTTTTACTATGTTAGTGTTTTCTGGTTCTTCCTATTTGTGAGTAAAAGGTTGTGACTGCAAAAGAAAGGTGTAAGACTGTTTACATACTCTCGATTATTGTCCTTGGAAACAATCTTTCAACAATCCTTTCCAGCGACATACGACTGAAAGATGAATGAATGGGTGCTGTACATACAGCGCCGTTCTGTTATTTGCAGAGGGGAAAGATCAAGCAACCCACTGTGCTTTTCTCCCTTCACTCCCACTGTGGTCGTTTATCTTCTGTCCTTCATGAATCTGCCAGGACGGATCCATGAACGTCGTTGGACGACCTCTGTACACACGTCAGATTCTCGTCCAAGATGAGCCCGACAGGTCCTTTAGACGGAGAATTATCTGACTCCTCTCAGATGAGGAGAATCAGATGAGGAGACTAGCACTGTGGGACCGGACTGCTCAAAAATAGCGGATAATGGATGCAGTAGCCGCTATACTAACTCCCACCTTACAAGACACAATTGTCAAAGCAATAGAGAAGGGAATACAATCGTTAAAACAAGAGTTAAAGGCACAGTCATCAAGAATAACGGCTACAGAGTCACATATCTCATCAATGGAAGATGAGCTGCACTCTACCACCTCAAAATTAATAAAGTTAGAATCCGATCATAATCGGGTACTTACCAAGCTGGTTGACCTATAAAACAAAGCAAGGAGGAACAATTAAAGGATTATAGGGATCCCGGAAACAATAGGGCCAAACCAATTGCTTTAAATTTGTGCTAACAATATACCTGATCTTTTAAATATGGGCATACCGGGTGGGTCCTTATCGATCTGATTCTAACAGAGCAAGACCAGCGATAGCCAAATACCTAAACTTTGCAGACAGAATGAAAATAATAGAGATGTATCGTACGCAACGCAAATTGATGATGGATGATCAGGCTTTATTTTTATTTGCCGACTACTCTGTGGATGTATCACGCAAGCGCAAAAATTTCAATGCAGTCTGTTCAGAATTATTTTGTAACAAAATCCGATTTACTCTAGCGTATCCAGCCGTGTTACATGTTAAAAGCCCCAATGGTGACAACAAAACTTTTACATCAGCAGAGGTAGCAATGGTTTTTCTTTTCACTGACTGTTCCAGGAACAATCAGTGTCTTCAGCAAAGGATTTTCGAAAGGAGAGGCCCCGGGCCAGAGAAAATGCAGATACTGCCTGGATCTCTGGTAAAACAGAAAACGTTGGACAAATCGACAACCCGTAAAACGATGGGAAATTAAGGCTGAAAAATCCAAATCTAAGCAAAAATTACATTTTCATCCCTTTCTCTGGTCATTGAAAAGAACTAAGAGAACTGGAGGGAAATCTTCATCTGGTATCAAGAAAAGTTATTCTTTCTCTGGGCGACATATTGTTGAAAAAAGTAATAAGGTTCAGTATATCATAGCTAGCCATGGCTTATTATTTTCTAATATTGCATTTGTATTTCCCGTAAGCGGTAGACCTCCATATGATCCTATTTATGCGCTATATAAATCCTGTTTATTAATAATAATAATTAATTTAAGGATGTTTAATGTTTCTGTGAGGAAAAAAGGAAGTTCTAAATATAACTATTTTGTTTGTTGTACTCATTTTTGTCTAACAAGGTACGATACTATGTTAAAAATGTGTTTTTGGTGTATGCCCAATGTGTTAATACAGTGTAGGCGAAAAAGCTGAAATAACTGTCTTTGGGGTTACCACACAAGTATGAAAACAAGGCTGCATGAGTTCCTATTCTCTAATGTGAGAAAATCAGAGAACCTGATTATTATGAGGAACAGCAATTACCAAATTGTATTACTTATGCTGATAGAGTACAATGTTTTAAAAATGGTAAGACAAGAGGCTAAAGTCATTTGGGGGAGTATAATGTCCATACAAATTGTCCCTTGGAATATTAAGGGGCTACGATTGCCCCATAGGAGAATGGCTGTACTGAAACATTTAAAAAGAATAAAAACTGGCAAAGCACTGCTGCAGGAAACCCATTTAGATTCATCAGACTTCTCCAGAATGTGAAAACTATGGGTAGGAGAGGTATTTGGATCGCCTGCTGTTAACAGAAAAGCTGGAGTAATGATTCTGGTAAACAGACGATTACAAATAAGACAGTGACCTGTACAGCGGATTTAAAGGTAAGGTTGCTTAAATTGGTGTTAGAACTACCTGCTATATATATATACAGTGGTACCTTGGTATAAGTCTGCTTTGGAATAAGTCCAACTTGGTATAAGTCCTGTTTGGACATGAAACATTTTGCTTGGTATACAACCTTTGTGCTAGAACTTGTATGGGTCAAAATGAGTCAGAACACTGCACGCTACCCTTATTTACCTCTCTCGAGACAAAGCCACGACTGCCCACGAGCATCAGTACGCCATTTGCCACTATTCAGTGAACAACCGGCGCTATAACTCTCTGTGAATTACATAACATCTCCTCCTCCTCCCTTCTCAGCACCATCCTAGTAGGCACTCCACTCTTCTCAGCAAGGTAAAGTGAGGTTACATTTTCATTTATTTCATCTAATTGCTTTTGTATTTATGTATTTTAGTATTAAGCGGTGTTTAAATTATTTCATACAGCCCCATCAATGTATAATATGCCAATAACAATAGGTTTTTTTCATGGGAACGGATTAATAATTTTCCTTTTATTTCTTATGGAAAAAAAGATGTTTCAGAACAGTCCTGTTTGGTATAAGTCCAAGGACCTGGAATTGATTAAAAACTTATACCCAGGTACCACTGTAAAATGTTTATGCTTCAAATTCTCCAACTCTCACTTTTTTCCAAGCTTTTAATAGTAATTTGTCACAGGATGATAATACTTACCAGTTAGTGGGGGCAGGTTTCAATATGGTAATGAATCATTTGGAAGATAGGAAATTAGGAAGAGATTCAGCACTATTGAATCCAACATCTGGCACTCCCCAAAAGAAAGTTACGACCCATTTAACAGATTTTGTAGAATATCGGCAATTGCATGATGTCTGGAGGGAGTGTTATTCACAAGTACACCTATCGCATTCTCAAATATACTATTTATTCTGCTCATCTGCACTGAGTTTGTTAGTTGATTCTTCAGAGATTGGGACGATGGTCAAATTGGACCACTCCCCAATAATGTTAAATGTACTAAATAACCTCCCAAGGAGGATGCATATATCTGGTGATTTCCATCCCATTTGTACCAAGATCCAGAGCTGTGGACGGTAATGCAATCAGCTTGGACGGAGTATAAAACTCATAATGAAGAGCACCAGAACAATCCCATATTGTGCTGCGAAACGGGAAAAGCTTATCTTAGGGGCGTAATAATGCCCTTTATGGCTAAACATAAAAAATTTACAAGAGATGCTTATCTCCAGGCTTTAAAAACCCTAAGAGCTGCACAACAAGACTTAAATTCCAACCCTCACACCTGTGGCCAAAAATAAATGAACTGCGCCAAAAAAAAGATTTTGATGAGTGGTTAAACTAGTTTGAACAACTTAAACAGAAACAAGTTACAATGAAATTTCAAAGTTACGGTAATAAGGCAGGACAAATGTTGGCGAATTTAGTACGTCCTTTTTCTCAATCCAGTTCTGTGATGTCTCTTATAGACTCAGGTGGTCAAGTAATTTATCATCCTGGAGAAATGAATTCTATTTTTGTAACTATCAGAATTTATATAAAACAGAACCAATATTAGCTAGTGACGCAGAAGCATAGCTTCAAAAGATTGCTATGCCGATCATTTCTGGTGCTCAACTGGAAATGTTGAATGCTCCTGTGACAATATTGGAAATTTAATCCACTGTTTCAAAAGTTTACTTCAGGGTCACTTATTTCCATTTTAACCATTCCCCCAACGACCTGTTGTTAAGTTTCATTGTGTCCTCCTATATGATCTCCAAATGTGAAATTAGTGAATACAGTAGTTTATTTATTCTGCATTTTCAGCTGACATTTGCTCGAAGGAGGAATAACACTTCAACACCTGTGTTAACAGAAACACCTTTGCGCAGCATTTTTTGCTCTAGGTAAGATATGGTATTAAAAAAAAAAAAAAAACAACTGTCCTCACCTACCTTACATTTCCATTTAAACCTTTCTGTGTTAATTCATCATAGTAGTTGATGTTATTTAAAGCAAGCATGCCTAATAATAAAACTGAGCTGCTAGAAGATTTTTGTTTATGTGCAGTCGTCCTGCTGTAGGTGATCAGCATCTGCTGTCTGCCACATCTGAAGCAAGAAATGGAAGCTTTATAAATACATTTTGTGAAAAAAATAATCTGCTGATCCTTCTACCAGTGAGGTATTACTCGAACTTAAGGAAAGAAAGCAACTGAACTATAAAGGTAAATAATACAAGAAAACAGAAAAGATGTTCAAAGTTTAAAAAAGCCCTCTGATACAAAAATATCCTTATCTGTAATTGAATAATAAAACAGCTACAGTAATGTGCTCTTTACCTGACTGAAAATGAGAATTTGGCACAATCTCCAGTAGTAATAGCAGTGGCACTAGTTAAAGAAGAACTAAACCGAAAAATAAAAATATCACACTTACCTTTGATTCCGCAGATCCCTCAACTGCGCTGGATCTTTCCTCGACCAGGTCTCACGCTGTCCTGGAATTCTACTTCGTGCCAGCGCTTCCATCTTCTGCCTATGTCACCCGATCTTGCACTGCACAGGTGCGAGATTGAGTGACGTAGCTGCTGTAAAGGGGAAAAAAGAGTGCCAATCTCACTACGCATGCGCAAGATCGGCATCTCTTTCCCCTTAGCGTAGAAAAATGCCCCTGCTGAACATGCCCATTCTCGCCCGTCAATTTCAGAGCCTCCAGGGACACATACGTCACACATCCTGGGAGGCTGTGAGTTTCTATTTAGTCTTGATCAAAGAAAGAGGGGGTGCTTTTCTTTTTTTTTTTTTTTAAGGTGTTGCAATAAAAAAAAAATGAATATTTTTACTTTATATAAAAGGGTTGTCTACCTTTTTTTTATGTAAAGTAAAAACTTTGAGTTTAGGTCCACTTTAAGGCATATGTTCTGTGATTTTTTCCAAGCTATGCCAATTGCAAAGGACAAGGGAACACTGTGTCTGTAAGGGAAGAAATTTAATCTCAACATACAGAAGAATCCCTTCACAGTAAGTGAAAATGTGGAATAGGCTCCCTCAGGAATTAGTTTTAGCATGTTCTAGATTGCTTTAAACCGGGCCTATCTCAATTTATTTTTTTTACTTTTTTTTTTTTAAAGAAATTTTTTTTAAAAAAAAAGCAAGCAATACAGACTAAATGGGAAGCCTGCAGGCTGCTCCGCCTGCAGATGCCCTTTTTTTCACATTATCTGAAGGCGTGCCATGCATTCTTGCACCTGTGCAATGCAAGATCAGGTGGCGTAGGAAAAAGGTGAAGATGATGGCGGTGCCTGTTGTACAGTTAGCTCTGGGACGAAGAAGAAAGACAGGGTGACACAGATCCAACTGGACTAGGATCAACAGGGAAGTGTTTATTTAAATGATAGTTCTGCTTGAAGAAAAAGCTGAATATATTTTCTAGAACCATGAAAAATAACTGGGTGTTAAAGATTAAAAGGAATGACACCAGAGACTCTTGATCCAGGGAACATCCAATTGCCTCATGGAGTCACAAAGGAATTTTTTCCCCTGCTGGAGCAAATTGACACAATATACGGGTAAGTCCCGGGTTACATACAGGATAGGAACTCCAGGTTTGTTCTTAAGTTATATTTGTATGTAAGTCGGAACAGGTACATTATTTTATTAAACGTAAGTAGGCAGCATGGTGTCAGTTACTGTAAAAAATCCTCACTGTGAGTTAATCACAAACAAAGCAAAAAAAAAAAAAAAATCTAGACATTCATTACCTTCCTGTGCTTTGGTATGCAAAAGAAACAACTGCAGAGTTTGTCTTGGTCATTAAAGAGTTACAAGAGGCTGCAGAAAGAGCTCAGTCCTTCAGATCACCCACAACCTCAGCTGTGTTTAGCAAAAGATTTCTTCTGCAAGTCATGCAAACCGCCCCCTCCCCCCTTCAAGCCTCCGTTCTGTACACAAGCGAGCAGGGAAGCTTCGTTTATATATAGGAGGCGTCTGTATGTCAGATGTCCTTAACCCAGGGACTACCTGCATATATGTGTATATGAATTGTCAATGGCCAAAGTAAAAATGTTACTCAGTACAGCATTCCCAAGAGATATAATGAGCTTTATGTTAGGTATACTCTCCATCATCTTTCAAAACTGAAACCACCAATCTTAGACTCAATGACATTTCAAAAGTTATCTCTGTAAAAAGTATTGTACATTACTTGATTTATAAGATCAATAAATTTACAAATATTCTTCAGTTGGAATGGCACTCTTGAATTCCAGTGTACAGGACTACCCAATCTTACAGATAAATATATCAATCTGAGAGGAAGCAATCGATTGAAAAGATGATATATTTTATAAAGTTCCATATCAGCACCACATGTTTATAATACTGGCTTCACTCTTGCAGCTTATGTAAGATTTATGTGCTTTTAGAAATGAAGAGATTTGCAACTGTATGTCGTCCAGTAAAGAATACAATTTGATAATGTGGATTAGAGCAGGGATTTAATAATATCTGTTTGTGGTGCTCTTTAGTGATAATAAGATCGCATCAATGTGCGCTCAAACAGCCATCTGTATTTATTTCATGAGCTAACATGCCTCAGTTCATGCCTATTGGTGGCACTATAGTAAATAGCAACATGGAGCTTTTTTAAAGTATAGCTGGGAACTTTAAAACTGTGTAGCTTTACAACCAAGTAAAATAAACAAATGTTCTAAGCAGTTACAGTTTCGATCTGAAAAATGAACAAAAAGCTCTCTTGTTAAGATTACAAATACATTATTTTAAATGTTTAAAAAGCGCGTAGGTTTTAGGCACCTATTTTGGAACCCGGATATGTGACAGAGAAGATGTAGAAAAAGAGAAAAAAATCCATTCATTATTATTATTATTACATAGTATTTATAAAGTGCCGAGATATTACGCTGCGCTGTACAAAGTCCATAGTCATGTCACTAACTGCCCCTCAAAGGGGCTCACAACCTAATGTCCCTACCATAGTCATATGTCATTAATACAGCCTAAGGTTAATTTTGGGGGGAAGCCAATTAACCTAACTGCATGTTTTTGAGAAGTGGGAGGAAAACCCACGCAAACATGGGGAGAACCTGCAAACTCCATGCAGATAGTGCCCTGGCTGAGATTCTAACGTGGGACCTAGTGCTGCAAAAGCCTTTCGCTTTGCATTCCCGAATGGCAAAAAATAATGCTTTTTCAACATGTTTAAAGCACATGTTTAAAGCAAACTGACTTACTATGCTAGTGCTCATATATCCACCAAAGAAAACACAGTCAACATTTTTTTTTACACATGAAGCTGACACCGACCATCAGACACCGGACTCAACATCTATCTAAAAAACCCAATTTACACAATGCTAAATAAGGATCTTGACCCCCTATTATACATTCTTTTGCCCTCAGAATTGCTGGGTTAATGGCATTCATAGCCATTTAAGTGAACATGGCTTAGGAGACTGTAAGGTAAGGATTTATGAAAACTGAAATAGGCAGCTGAAAGAGAAGGATATGTTTTATCTGAATAAGCTGTTATAAGCTGCAGCACAATATGTGTTTCATTCTCAGAAACATCTCAAATTGCTGACCAATGCCTAACAAATCCAAAACAAGAGTATTACTGGGAACAGAGAACATTTTTTGTTTTATACTTACTTGCATTTATCCTACTGTAATAGTCGAACTATAGGAAGAAATGATACAATGTGTTTTTTTACTGATTAACGTGTTTCCACTACTGGCTGATCATTCAGCTTAGTGGGTTACTAAATATGTCAATCAATAAAAGAATTACAATAAATAAGAACAGTGAGAGGTAGCAAAAAAGTCAGAGCCAAGACAGTGCAAACAAACAAAAATACATTGCCATTTATTTTGGCAAACAAATCTTGCTTGTTATTAAATTGACCTTTGTATGTTGTAACCTTTTATGTTAGTTTCAGTAAGAAAGTAATGCAATAATGAACCTAATGATAATACAATTTAGGACTACATTTTGAGGACTGGGCTGGGGGGCTGTACTAAATGTTATGATTGAGTGGTAGCCCTGACTAGAGCTACTTCCCCATTAAGACATCAAATCAAAGTGGATCCTGGACTCAGCATTATATGCTGGGCAATATATATAGGTACCACCTACCCATTCAGACCTGTGTCCACCAGAGGAAAGAATTCAAACACCATTTTTTTTGTAGTTCTGAGATGTCATTTTAACTGATGCTCTGTGCTTCAAAGAAAGCAATGCTGGAAAATGTAAAGGTCTCAGTGTTCTTGCCAGTCACTTTTAGGTGGGCACACCACCCAGCACTTTTCAGTAACCACCTGGCTGTTACTGAAAAGCTGGCTCACAATATAGGGGCCACTTACCGTCTCCAGCTTTTTCTCACCTAGCTTTAAAAATGTATTTTTTTAGAAAATAAACCTTATATTTTACAAACTTCTAACATTTACCTGGCCTACCAATCAATACAGATGCATAGCATATACTTATTCTCTATATGCTCCAGTACTGTCCCCAGCTGCGGCTTTCTTCTTTGTTTAGTGAAATCAGTTCGCATTGGCAGAAGAGCAGTCCCAGTAATCTTCCCATTTCTTTAAAATACATTTACATATGTCATTTATATGGCCGCTAGGGGACACATCATGATGTATGCTGGGCTCCAGGAACTCCAGGACTAAGCACCATTTAGTTCTAAAATAATGCCTGCACCCTGCCACCATTGGTAAAAGAAGCTGTCATCCTTTTGTCAGCATAAGCCTTGGAAAAAAATAAGGATTGTTTTTTTTTTTTTCCAATTAAAAAAAAACAAGAATTTCCTCGAAGGGTGAGAGAAATGCTGAAGTTTTGCTTTAACTGGAGGCCAAATGAATCCCCAATCCCTCTTCTTCACCATAAACATACATCAGTACTACTTCTTTCCAAAGAAACTACACATTATGAAACCATTATAATCTTGTATGTCTGCCATGTCCAATTTTTTGGGACTTCTCTTAGCACTAACAATACTTAGGATATCAGTTTTATCGTTTCATGTTCCCACATATCACATCATATCTACCGCTACTTCTTCGTGTCTTAAGTCTTAATATGGTATCCTATATAATTTTCAACTATTATACCAATTGTTATTCCATACAAAATGTTTTTGTCTATTTACAATGTTATATTATAAAAACTGTATTTTAGGTTTTGTATATACATAAAACATGACTGCCTACTTTACGAGTGATTATCACAGCAGCTCCTCGCTGAGACTGTAAATGAGTATAAAACACATTTCATAATTTTCCGCAGTGTGAACAGATGACTCTCACTGTGGTATAATACAGGTGCTTTTAAATTTCGGGGTTTCATTGTACTCCTCCGCTTTGGAGATTACTAGATGAAGTGGTGGATTGGTAATTAATCCTAGGAGGGGATGAGACATTAAACGTGTTGAAAATATTTATATCGAAATTTGATATCTTTTTTTTTACGACATTGTGAGCTGGAATAGTAGCACCTAAACTGTGATGAGAACAAATTATCCAGGTTCATTTAACACTGCTTTTTGTATTAAATTATTTTAAAGGCGTAATACCCAACCTGTGCGCCTTTGGTACTTATTGTGTGGAGCCCCAAGTGCCAAAAGGCAGCAGTTTTGTTTGCCTAGGATTTTACTAAGGGAGAGCATTCATTAACAACGATTCTATTGCTAAATAATTTGGTTTATTTATTGCATACATGTTTGTTTTTTCCATGCAATCTATTTTTTTTTCTCTCTTTGCTTCTCTTTTTTAAAGAACTTGCTGAGAGGATTATCAAATGTGGTGTTAACACATTTTAACCTCCCTGGCAGTCTGATTAGGTTAGTAATTTTGAGTGTCAAGGCGATAAATTGTTTTAAATTTCCCCAGCGCACCACCCCCGCACGCTTACATTTCCCATTCATCACGCCGGGGACGCGAGGCCAGGGGACACAGATGCCATGCGAGCATTTCTGGAGGATGCCGCGGGTTTGTAGGGACCAGGTAAGCGCTTTACATTGCCACCCCAAGTGTGGCTCGGGGTTACTGCTCTTGGTACTGAAAATTAACCCCGAACCACACTCGGGAATACCTTCAGGAAGATAAAGGTGGTGACGGAATGTATTGGCAGAGGTCACTAGCAGTCTCTTGCAATATGTCAAGTGTTCAAGCAAGTCAGGTGGTAAGAAATTTTTGGCGAATGGCAGCTCCTGTATTGTGACCCAACTCTTCAGTAACCACCCAAAAACAGTCGAGAGGTCACTGAAAAGTGCCGGGAGCTGCGTCTGGCTAAAAGGGGCTGGGGAGAACACTGTCCCATATCTCTAAAAGTTCCAACCACCCCTCTAGCATGCATGCAGCATATATGGCCAGTCCCTAGAAGACCATTTTCTGTAGCATCCTATTGTAAATTTTGTTCAGCCTTTTGGTTATATCAAGAATAGAACTTCAGGTCTCCTATATCAAATAAGGTGGCCAACACTATTTTTAATTATACTTTACGTCTAAGTTTAGCCAAAAATTCTAGTGCTCGTATTTTCCCCAGCACATGGTACTACACAGATTATTCCATAGTCTCTTGATCTTCCACCCTACTGTTTATGGATATGAAGACATTCTGCATGCCAACCTCTGACCACCTTTTTCACTAATTGCATAAAGTCATGAATGTAAATAGTACAGAACCCATGGCCAGGTCATTAGTATATGACTGGTAAGATCACCCAAACTATATTCAAGCACTGTAGACAGCAGGACTGGGATGCTGGATGTTGCAAGACAGTGGAGTAAGGGCACTATTGTTAAGCTACGTACACACGTCAGATTTTTATCGCCCGATAATTGGCCGATTATCGGGCGATAAAAATCTGACGTGTGTACAGTCGGTGTTGTCCATCGACCGGACGACCGACCTGCCGGATCCACGGACGATAAACGACAGCCGATCCTAATGAAAAGGGAAGGGGAGAGCGCGCAGCAGGGTGCCGCTCCGTCGCTCTCCCCCTCCCCTCTCCATAGAGCATGAACGGTGCTGTATGTACAGCACTGTTCATGCATCGTGCACTCCCTTGTCGTTGTAAAGGATCGTGAAAGATCCTTTCCAATGACAAAAATTGCAAGTGTGTACGCAGCTTTAGCCTAACACGTTGCAAACAGGCAACCAAATTTCTATTGATTATTTTTACCTGGCCTGATTTAGGCTTTAAGCAAACTGTACACACATTCAATATTTGTCGTTGTAAAGGATCTTTCACGATCCTTTTCAACGACAACAGACTGAACGAGCGCTGTACATTTTGAGGGGGGAGATCGACAGAGCGGCACCTCGCTGTGTTCTTTCCCCTTCACTTGTTCATGAATCCGCCAGGATGGATCCATGAATGACGTCAAACGAGCGCTGTACACACGCCAGATTCTCGTCCGATACTAGCCCTGAGGCAATTAATGGATGAGAATCTCCTGACATGTGTATGTAGCCTAAGTTTGTGTGTGCAAATCTTGTATACAACCAAACAACCATAAAGACACCATTACACAGAATTTATGCTTCTTTTATATACAGTGAAGTCTGTTTTGTCAACATACTATATATGAGTTCTACAGTGCATTACCATTCAGAATTAATGGCACCTATCACATATACACAGTCAATCAACAAACTTGCACTTCAGCACACCGTAACACAAGTATGCAAATAAAAATGTATTGTGCTGCTTATAATGCTGGCATGATTTTTTGTCAAGGCTTATTAATAGTCAATTTAAAGTGAATATTGCTGCCTTATTGTAAAGGGTATCAAAGCATGAATAAACAATTGATGAAATGTACAGTATCTAACCCAGAGCAGTGGGAAAAGGTCCATAAAGTATATCTAAACCTAAGAACAAACAATACATTATTGAAGTTTACACGTCTAAAGATGTTGGAACTGTAATAGTTTTCTTTTTTTCTAGGTTGCAAATACAGAAAATACCCTTGTAATAGACTTGGAACTCCCTGTACACTAATTTTTTCAAACAATCTTCTATAAACTAAAACATTTCTGGAATGGAGTTAAGAATAGGAAGAAATGTATTTACCCCAAATCAACAAAGCAACCTTTGGTAACTATGCTGTTACAATCACATTACCGGCATATTTGCCCTTTATAACTTTATTGCCAAACTGAACTCATGGTGCCCCTGTCACAGGGGGTATCAGCTTTGGAAATGTTATGAGCTGCTACTCCAAACCAATGATACCAAATATAGATATTACAGATACAGATATAAATTTGCAAATTTATCAGCAAGGAAGGTGGTGGGACAAAAACTGAGCACTGAGTGTGATGTGAACAATCAGATGTGAGAATTTTCTCTTAAATTATGAATCTCAAGAAGCATTTTAATATTAATTTCCTATGCTTACCAAATGCCAATATACTTTGTAGGACATAACTAATTACAGGGCCATATTTTATATTTTGAATAGACCACCACTATTATTAAAAGACATCTTTTAGATATGACATTTAATATTCCAAGCAATTCACAAATATTAGTGCTCAAAATGTTTTCTTCATTAGGCAAATGTATTACTTTTACCTTTTTTTAAACCACATAAATGATGAAAATCCTAATATCCTCGGTATTTAAATGTTCATTTTATTTTTGAAAGTTCTGAGGATACAGAAAATGATCTTAAGTTACAATTGCAGCTGTGACACTCATTAAAGAGGCCTAAGATCAGGAGGATTATAGAATTATGTACATACACTTGAAACTGTCTCAGGATGAATGTCATCATTATCCATTATTCTAGATATAATGCAATAAATGTGACATTGAAGCTATGAAATTGCGTTATTTAAAATGTGACCTCCATTTACTGTAAGCACTGTCCACAGGACTGCAAATTGCTTCCTTTTCTAGACGTGTATCTCGTACTTTGTCAATATGATTACTTTAACAATGTGTAATCCCAGTATATAAAAAAATAATCACAATGAAAGCAGAATGTGCCTGTGATTACTCAATAATAGGATAATATTCCCAATCACAGAGAGCCAGACAGACTCCATGATGTTATAACTGATGGTCATGGTGTGGCTCCTATTTAATAGATCTAGATAACATAGAACAATAGTGCACATGACATGAATCAAAGCCTTAAACAGTAAATGTAAAGCCAAAACTTTTAAGGCATTGTAAGGCAGTGTTTCTCAACCCTAGGATAACCCTTGTGATAACTTTCAGGTCTTCTAGGAACCCCCGGCTATTATTACTACATCCACAACTCACAGTACATTAGTGTGCTGGTCATTTGGAGGAATGCCTCTTACATTGCTAACCAGTGAGTAGAAGAACACCCTTACAGATAGCCAAAAAGATCTTTGGTGTCAGTTAAATTGACCTGAGAGGCACAAATTGCTCAGTGCTCAAGGAACCTCTAGCAACCTTTGAAGGAAGCCTGGTTGAGTAGAGGATGGTTATAACAATGTTGGGTTTTCCTCATCTAACTGGTTAGATTTCCCTTCACTTTCTGTCCTACTGACACAACAGGACACAAAGGGAAAATGTCTCTTGGGAAGATTTCTGCTGCATCCTTGTTCTGTTGAAACCTCAACATTTCTGTTAAAAACTGAATGAAATGTGCCCCCCCCACCACTTTATCTAAAAAGAGAAAAACAAAGTTTAGCATTGGATTCACTTTCAGGGATTTGCCATATTCAGGACTCCATTATAAGGGTAGTGGTTTTTACAAGGGTATAGAGCACAGTAAATGTTTTCTGGATGGTTTGCATATGCTCACCATAGCCTCAAATATATTACAAAATCACATATCACAAAAATGTAGGCCATTAAAACTTCAGCCAAAACTTTTTTTTTTTTTTTTGCGTGACCAAGAAAAAGTTTTTATCTCAGTGTCCCAATTGGGAAGATTTTACCCTAATTACCGTAACCAGAAAAAAGTGAAGGCAACCTCACAAACAGGAGGGAGAGAAAAATTATTTCCAACAAGGACACAAATCTTCAGGAACTCTAATCCTTAATTTGATCTAAAAATATATTTTGCTAAAATTTCCTTTGTTCCAGTGTGGACCAGTGAAGAAAGAAGAAAATTACGTGATGGCACTTCCAATGATGCAAAGCTTGGGGGCTGGATTCCTGTGGTCATTTTACCTCCTTGCATTACTGTTATACCGTGTTTCCCCGAAAATAAGACCTACCTCGAAAATAAGACCTAGCACTTTTCCCCCAACCTGCCCTAATATAAGACCTACCCCGAAAATAAGACCTAGTAGAAAAAAAAAAAAAACTCACCGAGCGGGAGACAGCGGGCGTACACACTCCGGAGCCGCACAAGCCGATGCTTGCCTTGTAGTTCCGGCTCCTGTCACAGGCGGAGTGATATTACATGCACTTCGCCTGTCAGAAGCCAGGAACTCAGCTCGCGTCTTCTGATAAGGTAAGTTTTTTTTTTTATTTTAACCAGCACAATTACGGTATAAAAATAAAAAAATAAAATAAAAATGTGAGCAATCATTGCCCCAGCCACATTTTGTGCTGATTTTAGGTTTGTAAGGACAAGCTGGCTGATTTAATACAGTAACAGTGCAAGAAGAGAAATGCTGAATTCAGTAACCAATACCGGTAGCAATGAATCAATGAAGAGTTTAATTTACAATTGGGTCACCATATAAAACTCTCAAATGTACATTGTTCTACATGAATATGGTAAGTGTTTTTTTTCATTAAAAAAGTATATAAGACCTACCCTGAAAAGAAGACCTAGTGTGTTTTTGGAAGCCCATAAAAATATAAGACAGTGTCTTATTTTCGGGGAAACACGGTAGCTGTAGAACCTGTTAGGTTTATGAAAGAGTTTGCATATAGACTACCGAGTCAGTGCAGCATAGACCATAATGTAGAGAATGTGTGCGTTGTAAAAATCAACCACAACTGTCAGAGGAAGCAAAACAGAACAATGCCTTGGTAGCAAAACTTTCAAAAAAAAGTGGGGGACGGGGCGGAATGATGAAGGCCTGCTCTATGCACTGAAACAAAGAGATGCCAAATGTAAAGATGCCAAAAACAGCCAGTTCCAAATTCAGAAACCCAATATTGCTTGGTTCCAATAAAAGGGGGATGTACCCACTAATTTAAATGTTTGAAATGTTAAAGCTCAACTCCAGGTTGGGCAGTTCTCCACACTAGAGCACTATTATAAGGGAACACTTAAAATAACTTGAAGGTCCTCAGGAAACCCCTTCTATATTAACTATACCCACACCTCACAATATATTAGGTTGGTGGTCAGTAGGAAGAATACCTCCTACATTGCTGGCTATTGGCTGGCTATGTCACCCTTACAGCCAAAAATGTGTCAGTTTAATTTAAACTGAGAGGTACAAACTGATCATTGCTCAGGGATCTCCTACCAACTTCTGGGGAAACCCTAAGGTTCTATAAGGCAAGCATTTATTTGCACAATATTCCCCATCCAGGGAGTATGTCCAAGATGCCCTGGAGATAAAGTGTTGTTTTATTTTAACCTGGACATTATCCTACCTGCAAAAGGAGTAGCAACCAGAACTGGAAGAGGGCAAGCAGTGAAGCACTAATGCCCTGGGGGGGTGAATACAGCTTTGTGACCTATTGTATAAGGAGAATAACGAAACAATATATATATATATATATATATATATAGTTAATAAAGTCAGCCAATGCTAATGTAACTCTTTAAGTGCACTGAACCATTCTTAGGTCTAGTTGGAAACAAACGTTCGAATATTAAATGTAATTCCTTCCATTACTGTTTTGCTCCCAAAAGAACTGTTTGTTTTATTGTTTCCCACAGAAATTGGGTTACTGTTTTTACGTGGGAATTTAGCAGCTGTCAACCTTTGAGTCTGTGCTAGTAAGATATGAACCCGGAGTGAAGACTAAAATTACAAAATGAGATGTCAATGAAACAAAAGCAAGTACAGCAGCACAAGTTTACTGGCAAGCGGCACTGCTGAAGAAAGGCAGATAAAAGCCGTCATGCACTGAATTCCCTAAAAGCACACGGGGTGCTCAAACAGAGAACCAAGAAAGGGGGGGTGTCTGGGAAGTAATGAAGTTTGGCAACAAAGATATTACGAGATTTCCGCTGTTCTGTCTACAATATAAATCTATTTTACCGTCACATCTCTGACTTTTTGGAATCTACAAAAAAAAAGAAACTCTATGACATTGGTGGGCACATTTATAGAGTTTTCATTCAATATACACATCCAACAACTTATGTTGTTTTGTATGTATTTTGTTTGTATTTTTTTCTATATTTTATTTAATTAATATTTTTATATTTAATGAAATGTCTTGTTGGTCTTGAAAATAATATTATGGACGCTACTTATAAAACAGGGAATCAGATATTCGCTCAAACATTCCCTTGTGGAAATCTTCCAGCTTCCCCCTTTTCAATGACAGTAATTAATTCCTACCAGGGAATGTTTGAGGGAATGTCAGATTCACTGCTTTATAAATAGACCCCTGTATTTTTACATAGCATGAGTAAGAGCTTACCTGGATAAAAACTGCAAACTAGATATAGAAAGAAATAAGAAAAAAATGTTACTGAACAAGGGAATTAGAGAATAAATTACACACAATGTATATTTGCAAAGCGCTGACATAATAATCCAGGTTGGGAGTGGCAGTGAGGCCAGAAAACCATTCTACCTGCTAGAGGTGTAAACAGTAGAAAAATGACACTATTCGTTATTCCTTAATGCCAACTAGTGATGGTAAAGCTTTAATGTTTTTTGCTTATTTTTTTTTTTTATTTCAATGAATCTGACAGTTCTATATTGTTATTTGGTGTGGGGGGGGCAAATATTTTGTATTAATATTACAAAAGGCTGGGTACACACGCTCAATAATTGTCATTGGAAAGGATCTTTCGCAATCCTTTCTAAAAACAAAAAAAACGAACAAGTGCTGTACATACAGCCCCGTTCTGCTCTATGGGGAGGTGGAAACGATGAAGCAGCACTAGGCTGCACTCTCTCCCCTTCACTTGTATTACGATCGTTTGGCGTTCGTGGATCCGCCAAGACGGATCCATGAATGACATTAGGCGAGCACTGTACATCAGATTATCATCCGATACCGGCCCTGAGGCGATTACTGAAAGAGAATCATCTGACATGTGTACATTTGTTATTATTTATAATTAGGTCTAAAGGAAGAAAGATGTGCCCTCCATTACTGTTCCAGTGACAACTGTTTTACCAGATAAGAAATGACGGGAAAAAGTTCAGATAAAAACAAAAAAAAGGGAAAGACTGGAATCCACTGCATGCTTTTATTGTCTATAGATTTTCCTGCATTTCCTGTCTGGTAAACTTTTACAAAATCTTATTAAGGAGCCCTGTATACCAATTCATATTTTAACCAGTTGAAAGTTTGATCAGCATCGGACAATCAAACCATTTACCTTCTAGGTTCACTCCAAATGTTGTCAGTCTATTCCCCACTGTTAAACAGTACTAAACCCTAATAAACCCTAACAAAACATATTGGCTTTTATGATGTAAGGGAATAAATAAAATTAAAAAAGGATTTCATAAAAACGACCTGCACACTCAGTAGCAGATGAAACCTTGTTTGAGTTCTGGTGCTCCTGCACTTTAATTATTAATATTATTATTATTATTATTATTAATAATAATAATAATATGCAGTGTTTATTGAGCGCCATCATAGTACAAAGCGCGGTCAGACATTGAATTGAATAAAGTGGCTATACATACACCAATGGACATATTTATATGCCGATTAGATTATTAGTAACAGTTTGTAGATTTAGATAAACTGTAACTGTTTCACCATCAATAGTTTATACTCCTATAACACAACAGGAAAGATCAAAATTAGATAGGAACATAAAAACTGAACAGCATTTTCTATTTTATAAATATAAGTCTGCATTTGTAAATCTGTTTCACTCACCAAGGAGCAAGCTTCAACACTGTCTTCTTACAATAAATCCTGCATCCAAAGTCCAGACCAGGTAGCTGGAACGGTCATAGTATTTAAGTTTTTGCTGAGACACTTCTCACTGCTCACTTAATTCCTGATGAAGCATAAAACCTAAAATCTAAATCAGTGTAACTTAGAAAAACATACTGGGTCATTTAAATTCCCCTGGGTTTAGCTCTCTCTGGCATGGTTTATAAAATATCAAGTGACAGCAACTCGTTATAGTCTACACAGACTGTATATTGATTTATACGGTATAGGAATGTGAAAATGAATCTTAATGAGAGACCTTTTCACACAATCATCAATAAAAATGAATTGAAGTCAATGAAAGCTATACCAGAAATGTGTAGCTTAATGAGTAATTGAATGTTTGCAGCTAGTAAAAGACTCCCCTGCTGCAGTAACTGTTAATGGTATCCATCGTTGCTGATCCATCATGGACAATATAGCTGCAGAAAACATTCCATAGCCAGCTACAGAAGTAACTCTGATATTATTTACAGTCAGAAAATAAAATCATAGAGCTTAATAGATGCTATAAATCTCTGCCCTAAGTTTACTAATGTGACTGGGCCCTAAACAAACTGTTGGTGAGTTTTAATCAATGCTATAGAATGCTTTCATGAGAAGCTAATTTTTAAAATAAAAAATTCTACCATCAAAAAAAAAAAGCCACATATATACTTACCATTGGAGCGGCGTAAATGTAATAAATCTACTTACCGGTACAGCTGTCCATACCACTCATCTTTCCTGTCCTGAAGAGCTTAGCTTGTTGAAGGTGCTGGTGGATTAGATACCTTTCATTCTGTGTACACAAATCCCAAAGATCAGAGGTGCCCAACAGGTGGATCGCGATCTACCAGTAGATTGCAAAGGCAACGCGAGCAGATCGCGGAGCACTGCCTTTCAAAAAGAACTCTATCCAAGTTTTTAATGTTGGTAGATCATTTTGATTTGGTCATTTTAAAAGTAGCTCCCAAGCCAAAAAAGTGTGGGCACCCCTGTCATGAATACTACACAGTGAAATGGCATACAGTTGGCTCAGAGGTTAGCACTCTGGCCTTTGCAGCGCTTGTTTGCAGGTTCTCCGTGTGTCAGCGTGTGTTTCCATCGGGTACTCCCACATTCCAAAAAATATGAAGTTAGGTTAATCAGCTTTCCCTCCAAAAATATTAAATTAAATATATATTAGTATTGAAAATAAAAAAATGTCCTTAGACTACAGTAATGGCATATGACTTTTACATTAGATTGTGAGTTCCTTTGAGTTAGTGATATGACAATGGTCTTTGTAAAGCACTGCGTAATATGTAGGCGCTATATAAATACAGGCTAATATTATTAAAAACTGCTCAATTTTGGAAAGTGTTCCCTGTATTGTAAATGATTAGGCTTTGTTCAGATGGATGTTTGGAAAGAAGGAATAAAATGTCCAAAAAATGTTTTATACAGAATTTTTATTATATCGAGAGGCTTGCATATTCTTTTTACCAAATGGGTTCCTGTGCAGAATCTAGAGTTTCCTTCAATGTTATCATTTAAACTGTTAACATGATTTCATTAATACAGTTTGCTATGGACCTTCTCGCTATTCACATGACTTACATTTTTTTCCTGCATATTACATCGGTGTCATTTTCTATAATATCACCTGCGGCAGTTGCTGCTCATTGACATCCAGCTATTTGAGTGATTCTTGCACCAACATTTTATACATTGCAGAATTTCTACATTCATTTCTTTTTACTGTATTTTGCACCTTTAATGCATTCGGGCTACAATATGTGAGGTGATATTGATCCTTGGCTCATAATAAAACTACCATTTTGATGGGATTTTTCCACTGTTATTTATTTTATAAATTAACCCAATATACACAAATCATTTTAATGTGCGTTGACTTCCTAAAATTGGCATGTTTGAATAATTTTTACTTATTTAGGGGGTTTTACTGTGTAAAGTTTATTTGATGTTTCATAATTTGTATTTTTAAAAATGATGTTGTGAGATTCTGTGTTATTCTTTCCAGATTGCAAACACATATTACCAGTGAATTCTGTCTGTTATATCCTTGTAATTCCCTCTGCAAAGGAACTCAGAATGGGAGAGGTCAGCAATTTGAAAATAATTTGAAAGGTTTATTTGCCAACATTATAATGTTTAACTCACGTCTGGGACTTTGCTATCCTACCCAGCAGCATAGTGATTTTGGATCACAATACTAAAAGATATTTCCAGCCTGCGTATATAGCTCTCATCTTGTGAATTCAGAGGTGTATGGATGGCAGTGGTGCTGCTTCAAGTGCAGCATAAGTGAAAGCCTAGCACTCCATGCAAAATCCTTTACCGCATCAACGTCATGTTTTGTTGGCACAAAGATCTCTTTATCAAAGCCTTCCCTCATAATATGGATCACAAGACTAGAACAAATTACAAATTAGACAGATAATTCGTGTACTGCAAGTGTGTATTTAGCTTTTTGACTGGAGCTCAAAAGGCTCTTAAAGGTCACCGATACTAATAAACTATGGAGGCTGCAATCATTAATCTACTTTTCTTTTAGGTTACTAACACAGATTTAAAAAATTGTATGATCAACAGGATAGCCAAGCAACTATAATATTAAGATCAGCAATGGCAGACACCAATTTATTTTCCAGTACAGATGTCTTTTAGAGAGCATGTAAAACCAAAACTTTACGTTCTTTTGGTTTTTGGTTGGTTCTTTTGGTGCAATGTTCTCCCCAGCCCCTTTTAGCCGGGTGCACCACTATACACAATAGATTAGTGTTTCTCAACCTTTCGACATGGGGAGACTGCTTTACATAACTTTCAGCTCTTCAGGGAACCCCTACTATAAATGCGATATCCAAAGATAACAGTATATCGGTGTGGTGGTCAGTAGGAAGAATGTCTCCTACATTGCTGGTGTAAGGCCCTGGTCTTCACCAGACTCCAGTCCCCGAAGCTAAGGCCGCAGTCTTCACCTTTAGTAACCCCCCCGCTCAGCCTCAGGAGACTGGTTGCATGTCCCAGCACATGGTTGCCCCCAGGACTTAATGCACAAAGGATGGTGTCAGGGAATGGGCTGGCAGCAGACCAGGAGCCCACAGGTAAGCAGTAAAAGATCTACCAGGCAATTCAGAGTACAAAACCAGTCATACAGAGGTGATCAGTCCAACAAATGAGGTAAAGAGGGAGAAGACACAAGCAGAGTCGGAGTCACAGGAAGAGGTCGGTCCAGAGTACAAACAATGAGTCAGGAACAGGCAATGGTCAGCAAAAGAAAATCACACAAGAATCCATTCAGCACAGATTAGCCCAGCTAAATACTACAACAGGTACTGGGGACAGGGAGCAGAGAGGCCATAAAGTCCCAGAAGTCAATGGCACCATGGGATTGCTCAGGAACCATTCTGCTGATCAGCTGCAGCACATCTCCAAATCCCCCTCAGCTGTGTAGTCTCAGTGCAGGGGATGCCAAGAGGAAAAACACAGATAAAGGGTGACAAGGATGCTGCAATCTGCAGAGGACTAAATCCTAGAACTCCTTTGCTGCTGCAAACACTGCGCTGGAGGGAAAAGGCCACGCACGCTCCACTGTGGTGGGACATCGCCTGGGAATGTCGGCCCGAAGAGCATCTAACAGTTGGCAAGTGGGAAAAATGCCATCCATACAGATAGCAAAAAACATCATTGTATCTTTTAAACTGACCTGGGAGTCACAGATTGATCATTGCTCAAGCAACCCTTAGCAACCTCTGGAAGAAACCCTGGCTGAAAAACACTGCACCATGTGATTGTTCCCTGAGATAAATTATTATTAGAGGTGAGAATCTAGAGTACTTACAGCTGTCCCCGGTGTCATTAATTGATCCATCCTGGTGGATAAATGAACAACTGAGCGGGGACAACCACTGTGCTCTTCAATGGAAGAGAAAACAACGGAGTGGCCCTCAGTTGTCCTGCCCCCTTCTCTCTATGGAGATGAATTTGCACTGTGTGTACAGCCCTTCATTCATTCTATTGTTGATCAAATATATATAGCAAATATTGTTTACAGCGGCAATAATCTAATGTGTACATAACCCAACTGTGTTACTGGCAAGGTTAGATCATGTTTTTCATCATTTCATCAAAAGATGAAAATGAAGGCTGAAAAACAAAATTAATGCAACCAGCACACCTAAGAACTGGTAAATTGCAATATTAATAATTTATGATTCCGGTTTAGATAAGCTTCAAGCAAAATTACTTGAGGTAAAAAATGTTCATTTCATTGCAGTTATAATTTAAAAAATCATATCAACCAAATAAAAAATTATTAAAAAAGTACACTTATCACGTACACATCAGATTGTTCAAGGTGTATTTGGTATACGTGCTGAATAAAGAGATAAAGAAGCCGTGAGTGCTCCTGGATATATCTTTCATTTCCGAGCGATTATGTTATTAGGTAGTTTGGTAATAACTTAGTAACTGCTGTAAGATTACCGGTGTCAGCACTCTCACAGCAAAGGTTGGGTGGAACACTAGCATAGGCACTTTGATATTGGTGTGCCGCTTTAACATATATCTGCAACTATATGCAAATGAGACCTTTCTCTCTAGCAAAATGTTACAAGCAAGTTTTAATTAGGACCCCATTGCTGGCTAGCAAGTAACATCAAATTCACCGCCGTCTTTCCCTGCCTGGATATTAACCCTAATTATCTTCGCTAACTCTTGAATTTTCCACATGCATGAAATGCTAAGCTTTTATATTGCTACGGAGATCTTCAAGCTCGAGTAAAAAAAAAAAAAATGAATGAAGTGAATAGGATCTTAAACCTAATTACATAATTGACAATAGACAAAGAAGAACTCCAAGGACTACATTTCGGCTCATCTGCCAAATTGTTCTCTAAATTTTGTCTGAAACTAGTTTTACTGAAGAGTCTCTATTATGATTATTGCTCTCAAAATGAATTTGTGCCACCTGATTGTAATAAGAACTCATTAGCTGCAAACTGGAACTTCTGTTGCATGAACGTATCGGCGTTCGGTCTCCCATTAGGGAGTATTCTTTTAAATGGTACGAAAGGAAATTAGACCAATGTGATATCTCTTAAAAAAGCATGTGATTTTATTATGACGCAAAGGTCTGTGTTTGGTAACCTCTTTAATAAATTGATTAAATGTAAGGAGTCTCTACATTTCAACAATTCTTAAAAGGAACCTGAACATTTAACTGTTTAGGTTAGCTCAACAAATATTTAAAGCACCCACATTTATTATACAAAAGAACACTATATCCTACTACAAAACCTAGGTGTGATGTGTTGAGCTTTGATAACTGCAGTCTGCAAATTAAAGCAGAACTTTTGTTTCACATTTCAAAATTGTAAGCAGACAGGATTGTTATGGTGGAAGGGACAGGTGATGTCCCTCCTGCAATATAACATACTGACCTTCTTTTACAAGTAAACTGAGCTACACATGCACAGCTCAGTGCAGGATAGCAAGACATGTCAGGTTCCCAACAATCCCCTCTGGGCTGCCAGGACTCAATGAACCCCAATATGGATGGGAAGGAATTATGTTTTATGGCAGTGGTACTAAACCTTTCGAGGCTCACAGACCACTAAATGCACAGACTCCGGGGAGCAGTGTGTCACTCAAAGGGGAAGAAAGGTCCCCCCAGAGTGACATCATGATGCCAGAACCCACCCACACCATGGGAGAGTGGGCAGGTTGTGTCCAGACACGTGGTCCACGGCTCTGGGCGGAACCACGGCCTACATGTCAGACGGGCGCGTCCGACTAGTGGGCCACGGAACCCAAATGAAGAGCAGATAAGGATGCCAGTGTCCATGACAGACCAAGGACAGGTGATTGTAAAAAGAATATTGTAAATAGGCAACGTATTTATATTGCAGAAGGACCGTCACCTTTCTGCAATAAAGGACCTGCCTGGTCACAATTTTTTTTTGTTCCACTTACAAACTAAACTGGATAATAATAAACAAAAAGTGTAGATTACATTAAAGTCAGCGATCCTTTCTGCCCAGTCCTCCTCGAATCGGACAAAGGCAATGACTTTGCCAACCAGTGTACCTTGCTCACTAATTCATCCTAATAATAGAATACTCTGTGTTATGGGAGCAATGTAAATGCTGCACATAACTGCTGGGCAGTATGAAACCTAGCTCACTCTTGGCATTTCAAGAAGGAGCAACTCCTGCATATGGAGTGCTGTCCAGAGTACAGCTTAGCTTACTATTAGCACATTGAGAATAGAACTGTGTTATGGTAGCAATGTATCTCCTGCAAACATGAGTAGCGTGCTGTACAGCCTGGTTCACTTCCAGCATGCCCAGAATTGTGTTGTGGTAAGTTAAAATGTACTTAGGGCCATGAATGCACCCCCCAATCTTCACATAACAGATCACAGGCTTGACTATTGACACTGCACTGTGGGAAACAAAAAAACAGACAGAACAAATTAAGCATTAGTTTTCTATCACTGGCAGTAGAATGGAGTAGAAGGGGAGCTCCGGGTTGATAAATATTAATTCCTTTTGGTCCGCATTCTTAATAGAAATAAACTAGTGGTCTACATTAAATCCCAACATTGTACAAAACAAATTCTAACATATAACAAGCAAGAAAATTGGTGAATACAATCGATGTATAGAAGCAGAGTGATGGATTTGGCCAAAAAACATTTCCTGCTCTCCTAATCTCCATTATAGGCCAAATTTGCTAGTATTTATTAAAACTCAAGACTGGTTAATATAGATAATTTATATTAAGGGAGAACCTGGGAGATACAGCAAACCTGAAACAGACTTGGTGCAGGCTAAAAACATTTGCAATTTAATAGCAAATTATTTTTAGGACATTTATTCCCAGTACATTATCAGATGCAAATGTAGTGATTGTGTGTGAAAACTAGCAACCCACAAAGAGATTTCAGAGAATGATTAATCCTGGTTGGATCGTGTGGGGTTACTGGACTATACATTGCACTTATTGAATACACTGGCATGTGTTTGGTGCTTAGATCAGCTTATCCCTCTGGTAAGAGCGCACAAGGTGAGCATTTGTTAAATCTGTGCTAAGGATCCAGCACACTATGACATCACTAAGAAAAGATCATCAATATGGAATAGAGGGGCAGAGAATTCTGCAGAAACCCAGCAACGAGACGGAAAAACCAAGAGAACAACAGCTTAGAAAATGGCTACTAGATTTCATTTTTTTTAAATATAGACAATTTTAACACTAACACAAGTTAAAACTATTTTCATCAAATTAGTTTATAGAATTCTTTTATACAAAGTAGAAAAAAAATCACAAATAATAAATGGCCAGGAGGAATCTTTTGCATTGCTTAAACAGTATTTTATATAAAAAATTTTAAAATCATCAATCCCCTTAAGGCTATAGTCAGACTGGCCATTATTTTTATTATTACACAGTATTTATATAGCAAAACATATTACGCAGCTCTTTACAAAGTGCATAGTGATGTCACTAGGAGTACCTGGGGGAAACCCCTGCAAACACGAGGGGAACACAGAACCTGCAAACTCCATGCTGAGATTCAAACCTGGGATAAAGCGCTGCAAAGGCCAAAGTGCCAACCTCTATGCCACTGTGCTGCTTGTCAGGTTCTGGTGCAGTTACCACCATACCAGTGAGCTGCTGCCTCAGGGAAGACACAACAAGTAGCTTCAGCTCGCGGCTGAAGAAGCAGCAGTGTACTGTACAGTTTTGCTCACTATAAAATCTGCAGACGTTGCTTCTTTAAGAACCAGTGCTGTGGTGAGTGACTGAGTGGCTGGCAAAGTGCTAGCTGCTGAGAGTTGCACGGAATTTCTTGATTTCTGCATGTCTGAACCTATTTACTTAATTAGAAATATAGAGCCTTTTACCGATATGCAAATGTTGACTTGTTATCAAAAGTCAGTACCAAACCTTCATTTCCATCTCTAAATGCTCATCCTACCACTGATGTATGCAGAAACCATTGACATCCCAACACAACAAAAGAATAACTAAGTCTTGGTGCACAGAATGGAATCGGTAGGCACAGATCATTCACCAGTAAGTTGTTAATAAGCTGAAAGCGTTTTTGAAGCAGATCTATCACCAAAATGTTTACTGTACAAAAAAAGAGTGGACAACACTTTTATGTAAAGTAAAAGTAATTGTTTTTTTTTGTTTTTTTTAAAAACAGTGCCGATGTCAATGCGCATGCATGAGATCTGTTTTTTTTCCCCCCAATGTAGAAAAAAAAGTTCTTTCTATGCATGCACAAAAGATCAGGCATGCACAAAAGGAGCAGCCAGGAGCCCCCTGGGATACCCACATCACGCATCCCAGGAGGCTTCTGGTAGGGATCAGGTGACATAGCTACAGGAAGAAAGAAGATAGAAGAAGATGGCGGTACCCAGTGCTTCCTCCGCACCAAATTTGGATTACAGGACGATGCAGGACCCAAACAAGGACAGCCCCAGAGGAACCAGGGATTCTAGTAAAGGGAGTACAAGGGGTCATGGCTTTTCTGCAATAAAACATCTGCCTTGTGGCAATTTTACCATAATTAAGTTTACCTTGGTTTTAAAGCCAACTAAGGGCTTTGATCCCCTCCTAACAATTACCTTCCCCAAATCCTACTTTCTTATGCCAGTAATTTATACTTTTTTTTAATGTCCTCCCCACCACAGTTCAGTATTTGCAAAGATCTAGGCAGCAAGATCATTTACAATACCCCACCACTTTGCTCCCTGCACTTGTGTAGTACTTCCACATTGACTTTTTTGGGGCCCCATCTGTTCTTCTCTATCTTGTCAGGTAACAGCCTGTAGAAGTCAGTGGGCTGTACTGTCCAGGCCATGATGTGGTATTGGGTCTATATAGTACTGTATTGTAATTAGGGATCAGCTAAGTCTTTATTACAGAAAGGGACAGGGGATGCCCCTTCTGCAATAAAACATATTTACCTGTCTGTTCTTCTGTTAAAAAGCAAAGCTATACATGCAAAGCTTAGCATATGCTGCCAGGGATGTGTTGGGTGCCCCCATAGAATTTCTGGGTGCATACATAGCAATTACGTCATAACGGCACTCTACATGGCCAAACATCAGCATATGTGGAAAAGAGGAAATGGTAGCACCCGTAATGGACGGGTGAGCGTTTTTAAAAATTTTGATTAGAAAGATGAGGGTATTTAGATGCAGAAGGGTCATTACCTGTCCTTTCAGCAATAAAGAAGCTGCTTGGTCACCGGGGTGGGATGGAGTAGATCAGTGTGTGTGTGATTAAGAATTGCTAAATAAAAGTATTCTTATCCCTTAGAGCAGCGGCCCCCAACCTGTGGTCTGGAGCTCTGGCTGGTGCTCCCCCCAACAGAATTAGGAGAAGTCTCTTCCCCTTTGAGTGACACACGGCTCCCCAAGCATGCGCAGTCTATAAATTTAATGGTCCGTGACATCCAAAAGGTTGGGGAACACTGCCCTGGAGTGTATGAAGGCATTTTTTTGGTTTTGGATAGAGAAAGGGAGAGTTAAAGCTGCCAGATATCTTAACTTTTGCCATCTGTATTACACCAGGGAGACTTTCCTTTATTTCCTGTATTGTAGATTCAACAGTAAGTCAGATAATATCTTTCCAATTTGATGGAAATCCACTCTAATACATTTGTTTAAGGAACAAGTGTCCCCATATATCTCCCTTATTACTGTTCTGGTGGAATTTCATAATTTTGGATTCCCCTTACTTTTATTCTCACTAAGATAGGAGATTTGGACAATTAGAGAGAACAACTCCCTGAGTACACAGACAATAAACAATACCAACCTGGGGTTCTAACTTTTTACCACTTTTACCAGAAAATATTTATACAGGTAGTCCCCAGGTTACATACGAGATAGGGACTGTAGGTTTGTTCTTAAGTTGAATTTGTATGTAAGTCAGAACAAATACATTATTTTAATAAATACAATTAGGACAAGTGTTTGTCTTAACATATTATTAGGCAGCGTGGTGTCAGTTACTGTATAAAAATCCCCACTGTGAGTTAATCACAAAGCAAAAAAAAACTTTATGGAGCCTAGACATTCATTAACTTCTGAAGCAGGCTGTGCTTTGCTATGCAAAAAGAAACAACTGCAGAGTTTGTCTTGGTCATTAAAGAGTTACAAGAGGCTGCAGAACAGCAAAAGATTTCTTCTGCAAGTCATGCAAACCACTCCCTCCCCTCCGCTCCCTCCCCTCAAGCCTCTGTCCTGCACACAAGCAAGCAGGGAAGCCCTGTTCGTATCTAGGAGTCGTCCAAATGTCGGATGTTCTTATAGCCTACCTAAACTCAGAAATTTAGAAATAAAAACCTACGTCAGGCATCCTGGGAGGCTCTTGGGTGCTCCTTCTGTGCTGCGGAGCCTTTTTGTGGGTAAAAAAAAATTTGCTGATACATTCGCAGTGAGAATACATTCACGGAAGAAGAGGTGAAGATGGCGGCGCCCGGCGCACGACGACGCGGTACCTGATGGAAGAGACCAACGGATGGATCAGACTGCCCTGCGGGATTGAAGATAAGTGGATTTTTTGTTCTTTTAGGCACTTTTGGGTTTAGTTCCTCTTTAACTCGGGCACTACCTGTATATGTGAACAGGTCGTATCTTAAGAATTGTCTTCTGCTTACCTATCTATTTGTGATCTTTTATACAGAGGACATTAAAGTGGAACTAAAGCAGCACTACTTGTCTGTGTTCCATCGATGGGCGCGGCCATCTTCCTCTATTTCTTCCTGGGGATAATCTTCAGCCATCCTGATTGGTCACTTCGGGATGATGTAACACGTGGGAGTCCATTCATCTCCAACATAAGCAAGAGAACTCATGATTGCTTGGTATCATGGCAACCAAAGCTGACACTACGCATGCTCATCTCAGCTTGGTGGCCAGAAACCCGGAGCGATCAGACACCTGAGATCCATTATTGCAGAAGTGACATCGCCTGTCCCAATCATGACCTGCGTGATCAAGTAGTTCCACTTTAAGCCACGCATGCGCAGCTCAATGTACAATTTCGGTACATGCCACAGCCAATCAGAACAGCCGATGCTCCGAGACCTGGTGCTATCAAGAAGGTCACAGAAATAACATTGCTGGAGATAGGTAAGCAAAGTTCAACTTTAACTTTTACCACATAGCAGAAATGACATTAAAGGCTGTTCATTCCTAAAAGTAGTTCATTCATAATTGAAGTTTTCGTATTTTTAGCATAAAGCAGCATTCATAGTAACAGAATACAATGAGACACCCCTTCCCATCCCCCACATGTACAATATAACACAAAAACGTTTATAAATCACTTACAAGACTGCAACTTACCAGAACTACAAGAAGCACCCAAACATCTCAGAGCGTACATCAGAGCGCGCGGTGTCATTCACTCATATCTGTCTCCGGAGCCAGAGCAGCACAGTTCTATGCAAAGCAACCAGCTTTTGGTCTACAACAAAATGTCTGACGCTGCCATCTTAGCAGAACCAGAAAAGACACTTTTTACTTCCTGGTTTGTCTGTGATAGTCACTTCAATTATTTCCTCATACAAATGAGACCAGTGTGGGAGGGGTGTTCATACAGAAAAATAAATCAATGCATCTCTAAATTAAAGGAAGATACAATAAAAACCTCAATAAGCTGTTCAAAATATAACATTTGTAAAGAAGGATATTTTCTATATTGAAAATTGTGCGTTTTTAATAATAATAATAAACAGCATGAGAGTGTTCTTGTGACAGGAAGATGTACAAAATTATATTTAAAAATTTCTATTATAAAATATTTGCTCCAGAGGTTGCTAGGGGTTTCTTGAGCCATTTTTGCCTCTTCTGGTCAGTTTAAAGCTGAACTTTCATTAAAATAAAAAAAAAAATAAAAAAAATTATGCTTAAAGCGTACCTAAACTCACAATTTTCACTTTACATAAAAGGGTAGACAACCCTTTTATGTAAGGTATTAATTCTATTTATTTTTTAAAAGTGCAACACCTATTTAAATTAAAAAAAAAAAAGTGCAGCACCGCCCCCTAATTCTCAATTATCTAGGTGATCGAGAATGAATGGGAGTGCAAAGCCTCCCGGGATACCTACGTCTCGCATCCCAGAAGGCTCTTGGGTGCTCCTTCTGCGCATGTCGAAAGGGGAAAAAAATTGCAGATCTCACGCATGCACAGTGAGATCGGAGAGTTTTTTCCCATCTATGTCACCCGATCTTGCGCCTGGGTCAGGTGACTTTCGAAGCAGAAGAGGAGAAGATGGCTGCGCCGACCCGAAGACGGATGCCAGAACGATGCGGAACGCGATGGAAGACATCACCGGACTGATCGACTGCTCTGCGGGATTAAAGGTAAATGGGTTTTTTTTGTTTTTGTTGACTTTTGGGTTTAATTCCTCTTTAACGTTACTTCTGCAGAGCCCTTGATCCCTCCACAATCAGATTCAATTTGGATTGAATTTCCACCGTCCTGGATTCTTTCTTTATCCCGGAGCAGAGGAACGTCCAGGCAGGTCCATCTTCTTCCTTTGTCTTCTGGCTTTTGCCTACATCACTGATCTGACACTGCAAGATCAAGTGAATTTTCATTTTAAATTTTACCTCCACTTTAATTAAAACACATAGATGTGAACCAACCACAAAAAAAAAAAAAAGGATTCTTACGTTACCCGCATCTAAGTGCTCTAAAGTGCAAGCGTTTGCTGGATGAAAATAACCGTGTGAATGGACTGCGACTTAACCTCTATCACTCTCTATCACCCTTTGACTACATACATAAGTTCTTTATTATTAAATAGTATTTATAAAGCACCAACATATATGCAGCACGCTCCCTTCCTTACTCCTATTAAGTGACAATGGGAACAGCAATTTCTGTGCAGCTCCTGGTGGCTGGTATGTTGCCAGCTTGCCATCCTTTTAGCCACCCAATTGCCAGCAATTAAACAAATTACAGTGGACAGCACCCGGTGGTACTGCTGTCCAGAGACACAACTCGCCTACTTGCCTGAGCCTGCGATCTGTACGGGGGACATGGTCCGCGGCTCTGGCTGGTGCACCCCCTAAGTGTTGTCCTTCTCCCGACCCCGTTGGGGGGTTCACCAGCCAGAGCCACGGCCCACTTGTTAGACAGCTACGGGCCACTAGTGGGCCTCGGACCTGGGGTTGGGGACCCCTGGCTTAGAGTATTATATTCAAAGAAATTGGCTCTAGTACATAACGATATGCATTGACACTACATTTACCGGGCCTGTGCACCCAGTGTCTCTCAGGCCACTCCTAGTCTCTCATGATCCAGGCTTCTCCCCAGGATTAATCCTCTCTAACTCAATCCATAACTTAAACATTTTGGCTGAATTTGTTTACTGTTAATTTTTATTCTGAATAAAGTTCTCCTTTNTGGTCAACGATCGTCGTCCAATCCGATCTGCCGGTCCGGTCGTTCATTTCCAACGACTATCCTCGTTCATCGGCGTCGTTGGTTACTTTTTTTACGAACAATTTTCGCCCAATCGATCGTTCGTCATTCGTTCGTCGTTCATTTCCAACGATAAAAATTGGAAGTGTGTACGCAGCTTAAGTGTTGTCCTTCTCCCGACCACGTTGGGGGGTTCACCAGCCAGAGCCATGGCCCACTTGTTAGACGGCTACAGGCCACTAGTGGGCCGCAGACCTGGGGTTGGGGACCCCTGGCTTAGAGTATTATATTCAAAGAAATTGGCTCTAGTACATAACGATATGCATAGACACTACATTTACCGGGCCTGTGCACCCATTGTCTCTCAGGCCACTCCTAGTCTCTCATGATCCAGGCTTCCCCCCAGGATTAATCCTCTCTAACTCAATCCATAACTTAAACATTTTGGCTGAATTTGTTTACTGTTAATTTTTATTCTGAATAAAGTTCTCCTTTAAAAAGTTTCATTTTTTACATCTCATATTGCTTCAAGCATTTGACTTGAAAGACAAACTAGGCTAATAATGCCCCTTGGATTCCTCCCACCATATCACAAAATGTCTGGCAAAAAAAACACATTCTTCCAAACCTAAAAGAAAGTTGTTTGAGAAAGACATTGAAGAGTTCTGATAGAGCCTGTATCAGCTGGAGATCAGACATTCATCAAACAGAGAAGCTTGGTCTGTCTGTAGATATGTTCAGGCTCCTTTACTGATCTCAGTCACACAGCCGCTGAGAAGCTTTCATATTCTCAGTATCTACCAGCAGCATAAAGTCCTTTCTTTCCCTCTCAGTAGTCTGACTGATTGCATTAGCCCCTATTTGTGATTTGAAGCATGGCTTTTTACAACTTTCCTGGCAAGCCTGTTTTTTCATTGGATAAATTCGATTCATTTAGCTCAGCGTCTTGTGCTGATTTGATTTGGCAAGGACAAAGTCAAATTATGCTCACACCAAGTATGGCAGTGTTTTTTTATATCACAGGCTAGAGAAATAATCCAATAACAAAGGAAAGGTTAAAGGATATCTAAAGCCAAAAACTTTTTTTTTCATTTATATTGATTTAATGAAAGTTAAAAACATGTTTTTAAAATAGGGAGATTTTCTTCCACTTACAGTTGTGAAGACAAAAGAAGATGTTAAAGAATATCTTTCCAAATCAGTAGAAATCACCTCTCGTTTTTCTAACATTTTAATTAATAGTGCAGTACAGATATTGGTAGAAAAGGCAAAAAGCATGCTATGGTAAACTAAAATGTAATTTTATTATTTGATTTTCAACCACAAATAAAAATCTAGAGAATTATCAGCAAAAACATGCAAAAGTACCAAATAACAATTAGTTGATATGTAATGTCATTTACAGCAATCTCAGAAAATGCATGCACAAGGAAAGGCAGCCATTACCAGCAGCGTGTGGCCTTGAACCGGGCCCCGGAGGCATATAAACTCCGGAGAATCCCTATTGTGTTGCCATGAATGTTCTTAGAGACTGGAGGTGAGATTCTCCATTAGAATGATTGCCTTTACTCTAAAAAAATTTAAATGGTGAGAACATTGATCACAAGAACATCTGCCCCATTGGAAGATTTCCCTCTATTCTGGTGGCAACTCAACATTTTGGATATACAATCACTTTTGTTCCCACTGATGATCAGGATAATCTGAATTTCCCAAACAGCCCAGACAACAAGCAAAATCTCACTCTAATCCATCCAAGGATAAAATATATTTTTGACTTTAGTTATATCATAATAGTAGTTTTTTTATAAATTTTGGAGTAAAATAATTTTTTTCTGCTGAGTGTATTTCTGTTCTTTTTCAAATAATTCAATTGGCTGTAGACATTGACTTCATCATTGGTACCAAAACCATATTATCGTCAAGGTAACCAATGCTCCTACTTAAGGATTGGTTGCCTTGCAGGGTCTCCATAGCTATTGGTCCAATTCCGCTAATGACAGGCAGGTACAATGCTGCTACACTTCCTGCTGAGCAAAGGAGAACCTGTCCCCCAACTCCAGGAAACTTAGAAGCTCACTCAGATAGTATGTATTATTAGGCACTGGAGAGCTCACTATAATTTACAGAATAATTATACGATTTAGATTTTTTTTTTGGGTGGGGGAACAAATCCCCACAGGTCCCTCTGTCTTCCCCAGCAAATTTTGGTGGCAATTTCAACCTGAGCGGCTTTGCAATTATGTAATTTTTTTTAAATCATACTTTTTATTAAAGGCAAGATAAAAAGTATACTAATGAACAACATGGTGGAAAAACAATGTATGCAGAGCTATCAAATACCTTAACATAGTGATACAAAGTATGCAAGAGATTATTCATAGTAACCAAAAACAAGAACAAATCAAGTCCAGTGAGTGATTCCAAGTACATTTTATCAATGCCTTTTCCATTTTTTTTTTTTTATTCTTATCCAATCACTAATTTTCTTTTAACTGTGTTTAACAAATATTCAAGACAAGGGGAGAGCAAACTCCCAGAACAAATGTAACAAAATGTAAACCTACCCGTCCGGTAAACAATACAAACCTACTGTTTAGCATAATCCCGACAGTATTTACTCCTGTACCTGGATATACCTTTAGTATAGCTGAATATTCATATATCTAAGACCACTGAATATAATCACCAGTTTATTTAGGTGCCCCTAATATATATTTTTTAATACAATCTGTCCTTGAAATTAAAATGGACAAAGGCAAACTTTCTACCCTGAACTTCAACCAGGAAATTCTGACTATCCCTACAAATAAACAAAAAAGCACTGTACGCAATATATTGCCAGCCACTCAGACTTTACCACATAAAGAAAAGAAAAGGGGGCATATTATTATCCATGTAAACATGCCCGCTCCACTACACCCCTACCTATGTGTCACTCAAAGGGGAAGGAACTTCTCCCAGAGTGTCGTCATGATACCAGAACCATCCCAGGCTCAGACATGCGATGGGAGATAAGCGGGTTGTGTTCAGAGAGACAACCGGCCCACCATCCTGAGCCTGCAATTCCATACATGGGACATGGTCTGCGGCTCGCCGCCAGAGCGGCAGTACACCAAAGATTTATTTACGTGCCCATTACAAAAAAAAAGTGAGAGCAAGGCGTTCCCGCCTATGCCTGCCCCACTACACCCTTGCTTGTAGTCAAAGTTGCCAGGAAATCTGCTAATTTATCTATGTTATAATTTAGAAGCAAAATATATAGAATACAGATCTTGTTTTCACATTTTTTGTTACATCTCTGTGGCTTTTTTATGTTTAGGTTTTCCCCCCTGATTACTGGATAGAATTTTTCAGGTCAGGACATCAGATTGTGACAACATTGCACCATGTCCAAGTGATTATACTTCATTGGCTAAAATTCTCAACAGGTAAAGAACACTAATGCAACCCATTATTCTTTTACACCTCCTAAGGTCATACATTTTAAGGTAATAAACCACCAAGAATGTTCTTTTAGGAAACTCAAAACTCTTGGGATATAGGATATGGGGACTATGGGATAACTCATACTGCCACCACCAGCTGTCTATACCAGTTTTGGATAGAGTAAAAAAGTTTAGATGCCTGTTATGTCTGTGTTTCTTAGGAAGATTTCCCTTTACTTCCTGTCTCAGCAAAAAGTCAGAAACAATTGGGCCAAAAAGAATTTACACTGTTCATTTTCAAGGTGAATTCTTACCCTTCAAGTGATATGTGATCAGCCTGTATTCATCCAGTTTCTCCAAAGCGAGGTGATATTCCTCTTAGACAGTTGTCACTGGTACAGTTTCCCCCATATGCAAGATTTATTCTTGACTCCCGTAACATTTTAAAATGTTGAATTCGTTGTCATTTTCTGTACAAGACATGGGTCACCAGGACTAATAGTAGGGATGAATAAAACCAATAGGGACAGTATAAACATGCCAGAGAAAAAAACTCCCCCACTTTCTATCTAAAGCTAAAAACAACATTTTGACTTTACACACACTTTGGGATACAAGATGATAAATTCTAAGAACACATTCTTCCAGTTCATTCACGTGTATTATGATTTGAAGAACCAATTTCCAAATTGTTTTTCTCTTCTCTAGATGGGTATAAATTTAAGGAAATCAGAAAATTGCAATTCTCCTAGAAAGTGAATGATTTGACATTTTGATGCACTTCTATAAACCTCCATCCCTTCCTTCTATCACAGGCAGATAGGAGGGGGAGTTTCAGTCATCAGTAGATTCATGTCGGTGTCAGCATGAACCTAAAATAATGAATAGCTGGGTCATAATATCTGCCACTTTTACACATGAAGACTGTTATTCTATAGACATGACAATGGGAAAATGTAGTGTAATTCCAAAACCTGTCCACCCTGGGAACATCGATGTCACTTTGGTAAAAACGTGAACAGATACGTCAGTGAACACTGTATTTAAATTATGTAAATTCTAATGGAAACATAAAGTAATGGCACCCAAAGATTTCTACCAGCAGGAAATGTACATCCTTTATAAAATCATGATATAACTTCATTCCTTGCCTTGAATCAGATTTTCCAAACAATTTAGAAGAGTGTAAATCTATGAATGAGAGGCCTCGGATTCTTTTTAGTCTAAACAGAGCGTCAAGGAGTGATGTGTAGCTATATCAAAGGGGAAGGCGATGGAAGCTGATGTGTGTACTGTTTAATCAAACTAGCTGTGACAAGTAGCTGGAAACTAACTGAATGACGGCAAATAACTTATTCTGTCTGTAGTTCTGAGGCTATGCCGTATAAAGTGCATAATAGAACGGATGCATTGGATTATTTGATATTGTACAGGTTACTGTTAAGAAGCTGCAAAGCCCCACAAGGTAGGGAGTGCTAGTAGTATAACAAAAGGTATGGTGTTGCCCTGAATATTTACAATTTGAATCCCTATCCTATCTGATAATATTTATTCTACAATAAAAATAGGGACAGTCGCAGAGATGTGCACTTAGTTCCACTGCACGAGCACCCTGTACCCATCTCAGCCACCCACTGGGATCCCAAATCAATTCTGCACAGGGGCCCACTATACACAGGGGTCACTATATAAAAAACATTATTGCTGGTATTTTCCCTACAGTGGAGTTTTCCCTTCACTTTCTGTATGGTAACAAGGGACAAAAAATGGCACAATATGGTAACAAAGCAATAAGAATCTGACATGAGATGTTAATCCTTCTTCTGTCCACCAGCACTTAGAAAAGTTTTGGCTTAAGATAATATTACCTTGATTTACCAGTAACATAAAAGAATATGGAAATACTTCTCTAAAGCTGCCTATGACAACACAATGAGTCACGTATTGCGGAGTGGTTCTTTAACACAGATAAGAATCCTGCATAATAAACAGAATCAGTTTTCAAGTCCCAGCAGTTTGATTTTCATGCTCTAATCCCTTTCATGCTGGCTGCCTTTACGTTATTTCCTGAAAAACCTGTGATAAGCATCTATAATAGCCGCTTGCCAGCTTCAATGTTGGAAAATATTAGAGGATGAATTTTGCTCTGCATACTTCTCTGCCTTTTACCGAGAGGAAATCTCTTATCTTGCACACACTTCAATTTATATCAGCAGAGAGTTAGTTCAAGAAAGTCATTTTTATATTGCTGGTGTCTTACAAAGTGAACTTCAATCAGATGAATTGCAAAATGAAGGTAAAACTGTAATTTGCACATTGCAGAAAGGAGGAATTTCTATAACTTAAAAATGTTAATAAAAAACTCTGTGAATAAATAATTACTATATGGTGGTAATATGGTATATTGTATTAATTAGCAGATGGGTGCGGGCATGAGCATGGGACAAATTTTAGATGTCAGCAGTTTTTACATTATACAGTATGTCTAAGTAGAACTGATGACAGCATTTTGGTGAAACACAATACCAATAACACAGTTGGCCAGCACGGTTGGCTCAGTGGTTAGTCTTTGCAGCGCTATTCCCTCCAAGGCTTTAACTTGCCTTTCCACTTGTCTTCAATTTTCTTTTTTATGTTTAATAACACAGGATATTCTCCATTGTGATCACCCTGTTTAGATGCAGTCAAGCTCTTGAGACAGGTGAATGATTACTCCATATAATCCTCATTAGCAGTGGGGTTCTGAGACACAACGCTTTGTTCTGAAAGAATCAATCTTACACTTGTAAAGAACTCCTGGGAAATGCTGACCAATCTGAATTGATTCCTTCTGACAGATTCTAGTTCCATTGACTGGAAGCCGATGGTTTCATCATGTCTTTGAATGAGTGGTTACACTCAATGGACAATGGACCTAATTTATAACTATCAAAATGCAAGTAGCAAAGAAAGAACATTTTCTTGTGAAAATAAATCTGTGAAATATTACTTTGTTGTATTATTTTCTTTAAAAGCAAACTTTACCCACACGTATTCATGATAAGTGACTTGAGGAAAACAATACCTGAAGGCCACAGGCAAAATCAAATCAACAAAACAAAGACATGAGCAAGCTAAAGTTGTCCTTCATTGACACAAAACTTGAGACTGAATCTGACTTGGCTGTCAATGGGCCAGGGGCCCTATCCTCATGGAGTATAGTACCCTGCATGTGAGGAGCTTACAGGTCATGGCCACTTCATAAACAGCAAAAGATAAAGACACCCTGGACTCAAAACTCACATGAAGGTTTTAATATTCAATAGGGACATTATTATTTTCTTCTCTGCTCAAATGGTTTTCTGCTGGTATATGTTGTGACACAGGAGGTTTTCTCATGTGGTCTCCTCCTGGTCTTTCCCAGTTGTTACCTTCACCGCATAAGGCAGGCATGTCCAAAGTCCAGCCTGGGGGCCAATTGCGGCCTGTGCTCAGATTTCCACTGTCCCACAGCCTCTGTGATAAAATCAATATTATGCGGCCCGCCAGCACTGTTGATCACAGTATAAAATACACGTGTACAAAAAGGCTCTTTTGTATTTCATTAGAGTTGATCAACCGCCTTTCATTTATGGGACTGCTACTCAGTGGGTATATTCGGCAGGACGGGAGTCCCCATGTGCTCACAGGGAATCCCCTATGTCATTATAGTGGGCGTAAGCTGTGTGGGACCCGGTCTGACCATGCCCACTCTGATTCCAAGAACGTGCTCTGCACGGAGCCCGCACTTACACCGGACTCCATGCGCAGGGAATACGTCATGTCACCCTGGTCGGCATGTACTGTGCGGGACCTGCACAGACCACACCCACACTTACCCTGAGTACGTGCTGAATAGTCGGCCCCCACACATTTTCACCTAACCAAATCTGGCCCTCTTTTCAAAAAGTTTGAACCCCTCTGGCATAAGGTTTGTGCCAATAGTTCATGGGCAACCCTACGTTTCCCATGGTGGTCTTCCCCCATGTTACCACATTCCATAAGGTCCTGGTCCATGGGCAGTTGCAGGTAGGTTCATGTCTTCATATCAAGTTTTTTGTCAATTCAGATATGTGTCCCATTGCTGATGCACTCATTGTATTTAGTTTCCATCATTATGTAGAGACCCCAAATCAAGATTGACCTTGATGTTGACTCTGCGACTTATCCTTACATCAATCATCATGTGGAACAAACAAGCTAAGGGTTAATTGGAGAAATGATGGTTATACGCTGGCTTTATGTGTGTTTTGAGCCAAGGGCGCTTTCATCTTTTGCTATATATGAATTCTCCTTGCCCAGTGAGCTTTTAAAATGCAGATTATCAACTTGATTGCGTCAAGTACTTTCTGTTTGACTGGTGTATGTAGTGATGCATTGGGATTCTTAAGGTGCCCCTATCCCCAACTGCAACCCATTCGATCAAAGCCTACTGGCCAAGGTGTAGCCTCAGGTAGGTTTATTCTGAAGACTTTTTTGGTTTTAGATGTGTGTCCCATTGTGGAAACACTAATAACTTGGTAAAAATGCATTTACCTTCCACCATTAGTACAGGAACCATGGAATGATATTGACCCTGATCTCTGATGCTGAAAAAACTTGGCAGAACCCAGGCTAATGCTGGCCAAATCTTGGCTGGACACAGGCTTGGGAAATGATTCCTATTAGGGGTCATCTGTAGGATTGCCATAAGATGGCCATTGTTTAAAGTAAAATAATAGCACTGTTTGCTACATTTATAAAATTGTGAATCAGCTCTTTGATTGTCACTTTTATGAATGAACTGGCACATAATACAAGTTGTGGGCGGTTATACAACTACTTTAGTAATGATCACTACATAGAGTCTGCAACTTTATTAATGGTGTTCATCATAGTACACAATAGGGGATTTAAGCTGTTTATTATAAGCGCCCAGATCACCACTTTTTAAATGTAGCATAAATGTGGCCAAAAGTAAATGGATCTTGTACCAATGCATATTTTCTGACAATGACTGCCTGATATTCACAAAGCATGCGAGAGAGCAAGGAGGAGATATTTTTAATGAAAAAAGAAAGTGTTTTGGAATGAATTAAACAGCAACACTTTAATCCTTTGCTTCCATTGGGGGACATAAAGAGAAGAAATGAAGGTTTAATACTACTTTAATACTAATTCCCTCACCACTCTAAAACCAGAAAAAATGACTTTAGATACACCTTCAGGTTATTGCACATAAGCTCTCATGGCTTATTAAGTTTTAATAGTTTTAGTGATTAGAAGTGGCTGCAATCTATTCTTATACATGTTTAGTCATTTCAGGCTGGGTTAAGGCTATAGAGACTGCATCCTGCAGTGGCTTAGCCTGGAAGTCAATCACAGAGAAAAATAAAACAAGACCATCAGCACATCAGATGAGAATCCAAGGGCTTTCTTTCTTTATTTCCTTCCAGAAGTTTCAACCCTTCTGGGTCTTGTTCACAGCAAGCAATTAAAAACCAATACACAGAATAAACACTGATGCTCCATCATGAACTCACCCTGCCTCCAGCAGATGCAGTCAAGAAAATGGAAAAACTGGAGTGTTGTCAGAATTACAAATTAATTATACGTCCAAAAACCTAATATCCGCTGAAAAACATTATTGCAGACAATATATACAATCTTAGTTGTAAAACATTTACATAATAGATGTCTTTGCCCTATGTAGAAGAATGCAAAAATGGAGTTGGGTCTATAATACAATGTATCATCATCTACAATGGAGCAAAATGTAACATTATCTACAATTGAGCAAATTCATTCTCACTAAACAACCTTGAATCTTTGCAGTCTTATTATAAAGTAGTGAATCTGACATTCACCAAAACATTTTATGGTGGACCATCTCCTCGGTTCATGTACTTTCAATGTCAGTGAGTGCTTCTCCACTAGGGAAATTCAGATTCACCGCTTAATAAATAGACCTGATTTGTGTTCTTTATTTATAGGAGTCACATAGCACCACATTAATGATAATATGTGGATACTCATTCTAGTCCTATGCAGCACATTGATTTTTCATATTAAATTGATTGGATTTAGTTAAATCTGCTATCACAGTGTTAAAAAAAGTGACAATTTTCATTTTTAATTAGGTGCTGAATGTAATGTTATTTTATAACACAATCCAGTTTTTACATTTTTCTGATTGCATTTCCTAGAAGTAGAGCAAGGTCACGGAAGAAGATCACTATTTTATTTTGTGTATTGGTTCTTAATTGCTTGTTGTGAACAAGACCCACACTTTTGACACAGGTTTTACCTGCTGGACAGATAGAAATAGAGAGCCTAATAATTGCTCATTGTCTTACTCACTGTCTAAACATGTAACATTAATAATTAAGGGGTTCAGAGAATTTACAGTAATATGGTTGATAGTGATACCTAGAAAGTTGTCAATGGTTTTTATAGCATATTATTAGCAAAAAAAGACCATAAGGCTGGTATTATTGCTAGAATAGGTGGCAACCCTAAACATAACTAGTGAGGGTAGGTGTGTAATGTACAGAGTGCAGAGGTCAGGTGTATGTAACATACAGAGTACAGGGGTCAGACGTATGAAATGTACAGAGTGCAGGTGTTAGGTGTATGAAAAAAATAGTACAGAGGTCAGAAGTATGAAATGTACAGAGTGCAGCGGTCAGGTGTATGTAGCATACAGAGTACAGGGACCAGAAGTATGAAATGTACAGAGTGCAGGGGATAGGTGTTTGTAACATACAGAGTATAGGGGTCTGAAATATGGAATGTATATAGTGCAGGTAAAAGGTATACGCAACCTACAAAAGGTAACATATGTACAGTTACCACCTAGCTGGCAGCTACCATAAAAAAAAAACAGGACAGATTATTTTCAAAAAAGGAGTCAAACTAAATGTACCTAGTGCAAGTGACAGGGGTATGTAATCAGCAGGGGTCAGGTAAATGTAACTTACTGAGTGCAGGGGTCAAGTGTATGTAAGGTGAAGAGTACAGAGAACAGTTGTATGTAATGTACAGAGGTTATGTGTATGCTGTGCAGGGGTCAGGTGTATGAAACCTACCGTATTGGGATCAGACGTACTATATGGAACATACAGAGTGCAGGTGTCAGGTGTGTGTAATGTATAATAATCAGCATTCAGGTGTATGTAACATGGCATTTATGTGTGTGAACTATACAGAGCACAGGGGCCAGGTGAATGTAACATATGTAGTGAAGTGGTCTGAAGTATGTGCAGGCCAGTGCACTGCACTTCCTATAATTTCACTGCATTCAACACACAGAGCATGTATGTGTTCCTCTTGTACCCTTCTCCTGCCAGTGGCATGCATGAGGGCAGCAATGGTGAGGAGTAGCAACATGATTGGCTGTTCCATTTTTAAAATCACCCTCCTCATGGTTGTAGACAACAAATGTAACTGTCCCTTTGCAATATATTGGGCACCCAGAGCCGACACAGAAATGACAATGATTGAGGCCTCTGCTTCATGGCAAAAGATGTGGGGAGTGTGCAATGCCCCTGATACAATTTTCACTATGAATATCAATGGTTTGTAAAGTTATTAAAGTAAGCAGGTGAGCTGTCTGCATTACAAATTTGTTGTAGAGGTAAACCTATGTATTCTATGTCTATGTCAGGTATACCTGCTGATCAGCCAAAAAATTCTCTTTGGGAACTGAATGGTGTCTCTCCTGCCCAGTTGTCTTATGATAAACTATTTAAACCCTCCTCATGTCTACATTATAGACATTGATTCTTCTATATTCAACGATCAGAACTAGGAGGGTCAGACTGTTCTAGATAACACAAGAAGTATGCAGGAGACTGGGGACAGCTTTGAATTTCCTATATGAAGTGCAGTTTTTTCCACTCATGGAACAGATTTACCAAAGTGCTTCCATAGTTATAATCAACAGATCAAAAGGAAGTAAATAGATTTAAACATCAATATAAGGTCGGCACATATCTGTCTCTAGCCGCCAATCAATAACCTGAGCTTGGAAGAGGCAAGTCATTTGTTTCAGTGAAGTTGAGCAGTAGATTGATAGATTCTTCATCAAAGAAGCACTTACAAGTATACAGACATCCACAATGCATATTTCAGAATATGGCATTCTTAGATGTGTGGACCATGTCTTCCATATGCATCGCAGGTTCAGGCGCTCTGGACACAACCCACCCACTTTCTGGGTGTGCGGGTTCTGGCATCATGAAGTCACTGTGAAGTTTCCTCCCCTTTGAGTGACACGCGGCTCCCCGCACATGCGCGGTCCATAAATTTAGTGGTCTGTGACTTCCAAAAGGTTGGAGACCAACCTAAGTCCTGAGAAGTCTAACAAGGAAACCCTGATCCCATAACCCCATTCTTCTCCTATTGTTTTCTTGTATATTAAAACTGAACTAAACCTGGGTTGGTGGGGGTAAGCTTTTGCCATAATTGGCAATAAAGTTTACACACTTTGTTTTTTTAAAAGACCAATGACAGGTCTGGAATCCTGTCCCCATTGGATCCCTCAAAGATGCCATCTTTGCTGCTGAGTCTTCTGGTTCTAATTCAATCTTTTTTAACCATTGGGCAGATGAGTTATATTGTCTGTGGCATCTAGTTCTATCACCAGCACCACCAGGAACAGAGCTGGACTCCATACTTTATGATGCATCCACCAAAAAAACAAAAAACAAAAAGCCACCAGGAGCTGGGGAAAATGTTTTTTTTCTCTGTCTACTCTGCCGACAACCTCCACCTCCAGGGGACTTTTTGTATTTTGGGGTTAGCTCCATTTTAATATATGATTATACTTCCTTTGCTTGCAAACCATAACAAAGGCTGACCCTGTTCTCTGAAGACTTCTTCTTTCTGTTGTCCTCATATAAAAAGAAGGAGAGTGAGTGTTGTCACCCTAAAACTAGAAATTAGTTAATAGTCCAATCACGGGTAAAAATAAAGAACACTTATGCAGCTACTGCATATATATTATAATATTGAGCTGCAATATATTATATTTCTGTTGTGGGTTTACATATCCTTCATTGCAGTCTTTATAAACCTTTTAAACATAAGGGACCGTTGAAATAACTTTTAGGTTCTAAAGAACCCTTGTTAAAATCAATTTATTCACAGCTCACATTATATATTACTATGATTGCTGGCAAGAGGGAAAAATGTAGAATAGCCAATGGGTTTAAAGCTAGTCAAAAAGTTATTGGTGTCATTACCTGACTTGAGAGGCACAAGCCCAATGCTCAAAGAACCTTTAGCAACCTCCGGAGGAACCCTAGTTGGGAAACACTGATCTAATCTATTTATTTGTACTGAGGTTACTTTAAGTAAAAGGAAATCAGATGCCAAAAGTAACAGCAGATCCACACACATGTAAAATATATATAAATCTAAGTAGTTAAGGTAAAACCTTTTCTGGTAATTCTGCTCTGTGCCTGAGACTCTTTACTATTTACTATACTATCACAGTATTGGTCCTGATTTATTAAAGTTCTCCAAGAGTGGAGAGAATACAGTTTAATCAGTGAAGCTGGGTGATCCAGCAAACCTAGAATGGATCTGGTCCAGGATTTAAAACATTTGCTAACAAATAGCTAATGACTTTTGGGAAATCCATTCCAAGTTTGCTGGATTACCCAGCTTCACTGATGAAAGTGTATTCTCTGTAGCCTTGGAGAACTTTAATAAATCAGGGACAAAGGATCAATGATGAAGTTTAGGGGATGGAAAAGAGTATGGTCCATTGCAACACATCACACAAACTAAGATTTGCATTAAATATATATATATATATATATATATATATATATATTTATATAATATTAAATATCCAAAACCTATCCATAACTACATCCACACTTAAAGACAACAATGTAGCTAAAGATTTATTCAGGAGTTGTTATTTAATACTTTTATAACATAATTAAGTCTAGAAATGAGCGATATTTTGAATTATTTGTATTAACTAATAGGATTTGTGCTATTTGTTGTTCAGATTAAATCATTAAGGGGGACAAATTGAGAAAATGTTGACACGTACCATGGCTAGAAATATTGAGAAGTGTTCTCAGCTTTTGAGATTGTATGCATACATTACAGCTGCCTTCATTAACATTAATGGGTCATTACCAACAATGTTTTATTCTTCCATACAGCTTGAATCATTTCTATAATTTATTGATGCAGATAAGATAATGACTGCAAGGAATATTTTCCTCTTTGGAAGAGCATCCTGCATCTACTGTAAGAGTAACAATTACTGAGTAAAATGACATTATTAAAGCATAAAAGGAGAATACAGTTCTATAGAAAAAGCTCAGAATGCACAAGGACAAAGTCTTAATGACCAGAGCAGAATTTGTTAACCAGAATATATAAAACATCATTGAAAGTCTGGCACCATTGCAAATCTTTATTACAGATTTATTACACATATTTATTACTACATCATTTCTATTCTCTTTTTATGTCTTCAGGGCTGAGCCACTGGATTTGCACAGGGATGTAAATATTTAAATTAGAACAAACATATTTTGCAGACTTTTTGGGAGTTAAAAAAAATATTTTCAGACCTTAACATTTGAAAGAAACTTGGTGAGGTATTGTACCAAGGGTATGGTATCCAAGGTGAGTGTTAGGGAGGTTTAGAATTAGGGGTGTATGGGCGCTGGCTGGTGGAGTTGAGGATACTGGCTGTAAAAAAGGTACAGTATCTGGGGTGCAGTGTTTGGGTGTTGGGGGTGTATTATCAGGGGTGCTAGGGTGCTAGAGTACCAGGGGTAATACATTTTTCATAGGCCAAATACAAGAGATGTCTAGCATCTGCAGGTTGGGAATTTTGTGAACCACCTGATTAGGTGCAAGTTCCCTGACTGCATTGCCTGCACTAAAGGCACCATAAAACACAAGCCTGCCAATATGGACCACTACATTAAAAGGTGCTGCTATGCATTGGTAGCCAATTCTTCTTGGAATGGCTACTATAATGCAACACACATAAACCTGTATGCAGTAGTGTTCTACAACGGGACAAGCTTGTGTAAAGTGGGACTTATGCCATATGATATGTGAATTGAGGATTTAGGTGACTTTCTAAAATGTCAGCAGTAAACGCTTTTCATATAATTTAGAAAACGTTCAGCCTGGTAAATAAATTGTTACTATATTATATGCTTAAGAACTTCAAATACGCATTCATCCACAGTCTTCACTGTTAATGGTGCATCTGGTGCAATGGGAACAGAAGATCCGACTTCCGGCCACATTGACGTCTATTGGGATCTACTGGGCATACATAGGAAGTGGGACCCAGATCCAGCATTTAGTGTCAGTGATGCTGCTACCCTCTGCAGTCTCTGCACATATCAGCAATAATTTCCTGCCACAGGAGTCTTCTGTCACTAATAACATCCTTGTGGCTTCCTTTAGTAGATCACTTGGTATACAGGAGCCACAAATACGTGTGTGGTTGAAATTAAGCACCCAGTAGCCTAACCAATTTTCTATAATGTCATCCGCATCACTTAAAATTCTTCCTGTTCTTTTACTTAGACTTTTAATTGGCTACTTTTCCTTTTTAAATTGCCTGAAAATACTTTCAAAACTGGAGTTCTTTACTGATTACTGCAATTACGGTATTCCTTGGTATCTTTGTTTATTTTATTTTATTTTTAAGCACATTATTCGTGACTGCCAGCATAAGGCAGAGATAATTAATTTGCAGAGTTGAACCCCAAAGGTCAGCGTTTGTGTCAGCAGATGGTTCTGTTGGCTCAGTATTTCTATTCCCAGATTAAGCTGCAGTACACATGTTGTGAAAAGACTGGAAAAGCTGAAAAATTAGAACAATCAGCATTTATGTAATAGTAACCTAGCTGTATATGCAGAACCCAAATATATACAGTTTTATGATATAGACAGAGCTACGCTGGAGAGAAACATTTCCAACCACCCGAGGCAACAATGAAAGTTCTGCCATACTTGGAAATTAGTATTTTCTTCACGGTCATGGATGGTTTCACTGCAACAGCATACAGATGGCCCTACTCAATTCCTTACATTATGTTGTGGACCACCTTTTGTGTAACCCTGAAAATCCTGGTGCCCAACCTGTGGTCCAGAGACCGTATTTGGCCCTTTGACACTCCGTAATAAGGGATTTGCAACTACAGACAACAAAGACAAATTCTATTAAATAGATGGAGCAGGGGAACAAAATGAAGAATCCAGTGGCGGAATATTTGCCTAATTGATCATCTTGGCAAGGACAACATCAATCAAGAGCTCAATACATCAAGAGAAATGGAGATCCTTGGTTTGCCATATTATCCACTAGAGAATAGAACCTTTGAAGCATGGATCATCAATTTCTTCTTCTCTGGTTTTGGATGCCATTTTGGATAGAGACGGTTGTTTGTTATATGCTGGATATAAATGGCAAGGGGTTCTGCTAACAAAACATTTAAAGTATCTGAGTCGAGTGACTGGTTGGACATTTAAATGTCAATGTAAGCAAGTCCAGCTAACCCATATACCATGATGTAGGTCATTGGCCTCCATAATATAATTAGATGATGAGTGCCAAGACCATAACTAGAACTTAGACATGGCGGCCATGGTGAAGGAACAAAACTAAGTAAAGTTTGGAAAACTTTTTTTTAACATAGTGAAATAAGCTGTGTAAAATAGATGCCACGGCCAATTAAGTTGTTTTTTAAACTCTTTATATTCTCATACCCATATGCAAATTCTTGCTGAGCCTCCAAAAATGTTGTTATTTGCATCTTCTTACTGTCAATTGCACTAACAGATTTTATATTCTATCTTCACTTTCTCTGCTCAAAATGCAAACTTTATTCTGAAACATGATGGTGATTGTTTTATTTGCATACATATTTGACATTACCTTATATTAAATAAAACCCACTTTCTGTACATGTTAGAGGTTAATGTCGATTTAGTATTCTGTGCAGAGGCACAGATCCAAACTGCTGTAATGTATGTGAATAAACTCATTGGATGTTGGGAAAATTAGTTGTTAAAATTCAGTAACTGATGGATAATTCTTTAAAAGGAACCTTGCTACACGTCTACACAGCTGAACTCTAAACAAAAGTCTTACTCTTCATCATCTGTCTGATGAATCCGCTAAACTCATTCAACTACATCCCTATATAACTAAATATACCGTTATTTTCCATAGCCTTGAACGTCATTGGCCAGACAGTCGGGAATTCTCCTGACAATTACAAAATCACTGGCAGGCCTGGAATAAAATATTGTCTCCTCCTGGATTTACATGAAGGTCTGGGGTGCCTGTCAGTTTCTGCTCATTATTGCTTTTCTTTGCTGCATGTAGCTCCTAATACAAAACAAGAAAGTAATGTCATAATTACCCCCCATCCATACCAATGCAGTTGTAGCCTCTTGTCCCATGATTTTGCAGAGTGCAGCATGTCTCTATTTTACAGCAGTGAGCCTACAATGAAATGGTGTTGAGAATATCGGTCATAATTCCAATTACCAGTAACAAAGAAATTTAGATATGAGCAGCATTATAGAGCCACCATATATGTACAAAAAAGTACATATATATCTAATATATGTAATAATTAGTCCAAATACAGCATGAAGAATATTTGGTGCCTAAGTGACCTATTAGTAGGTTTGGGCTGCAGGGGATGGATATTCAGATGGCTCTGGGTGATGCTGGAGAGATATGTAATAAAATGAAATGTATGACTCCAGGCAAACAGCTAAATATTTGGATGAAATTCATATTAGGAAGTTGTTTTACCTGGCAAATATTTTGTATGCCTAACAATCCTGTCCTGAGATTTACAAAGCCCTGCCACATAATACAGACAGGGTAAGACACTACCTACAGTTTAAGGATACAGAGGTGACCTCTCCACCCCCAGCTTTCTGGCTGGATCATCAAAGGGAAGCGGATGAAGTCACATCCCTGTCTGTCCCTGCGCTCTACTCTTCTTCGTATTATTATTATTAACAAGTATTTAGCGTTGATACTTTATGCAGCGCTGTATACGGCATTAATATTAGCCAATATTTATATAGCGCCAACATATTACTCAGTGCTGTACAAAGTCCATAGTCATATCACTAGATGTCCCTACCATAGTCATATGTCATTATTGTATTCAGCAGGTGCCTTGTCACTTCCAAATGCCTGATCTACCTCTACCTTTTCCCAATGCCACTGTATCAAGTATTGCAAAACGCTGACCCAAACCCAGACATTACACTAGTTACATTTTAAAGAAATACATTTAGTGAATACATAGCTCCATTTATTTATAAAATCTTTATCTGTATATCTGCTCAGGTGTCTCCCACCATGGCCAGTTTTCTTGGCCATGTTTCCTGAAAAGTTCTGTTGTTCTGATCTGACTACAACAAACCAATAACCTGCTATGGATTACTGAACTTTGTACATCATTATTACCCCAATGAAGTTGCAATTCTTATATTACCCCAGCTACAGGAGTATTGTCGCCCCTTACAGTATCACAGTTGGAAAACAAACAACCACCCCCTCCAGACAAATAATCTTATTTTTGTGCTTCTGTACAGCTTGTTTCTTTATGTTTCACTTTTATGTATGCTGAGAAATGTGAGGTATGTACTTTATATACCATAAACATTATTTTTCTACACTGTTTTATCGCACAAATGTGTAAAGACAATGACCGGCCTTTGTGGTGTGTTTCTTGGGAGGTCGTATCGCCCTGACATCACACCACCCAGCTGCTGAGAGCTCCATATGTTGGAAGAGAAGACCCATCCATGAACAGCGACTGGTATGTAATGTGTTGTATAGCGAGTGCGTCCTAATGGAAGGGCGTGCGGTTATTTACATTAACTGAGCGACGGGGAAGAGTGCAATTAACAGTTTGGAAACAACTTGCAGGCAGTTATTGGTAATCTTTTCTGAGCACAAAGACTTTATTTTGAAAGGGTTTTATAACAAATGATCATGGCTACAGATGCAGAAATGTGCACTTATAAAATTAGAGAATTTCTAAGAGAAATGAGTGCAGTTTGTTCTGTTAAAGGGGAAGTTAATTTTTAATAACAAATGTCTTTTATCACACCAGGGCCCATGAGAAAAAAAATCTACATGCTACAGTTTTAATGTGGTAGTGCAAGTGGACTTCCAACAAGTTGAATTAACTTGCAAGGAGTATCCAAGAATTCCCCTGAGGTTGCCAGAACTGATTGAAAACAAGAATTATATCATCCTAGACTGGCCAATGGCTGAAGATCAGGAAACTTGGAAAAGAAGAAGATGGTGGCACTCACAATGGAATGGGGACAAAAAATAATTTGAGAATAGGCAGATATAGTTTTTTTTTTTTTTTTGCAGAAGGTACACCACCTGTTCTTTCTGCAATAAGGACCCTATCTGCTTGCAACGTTTTTAATTTTTAGCTATAAATCTCCTAGAATAATGTAATGCTCCAAGACAGCATTAAAGTGTGTTTAAAAGTAAATAAAGTACAATAAATATTAAATAAATAGGTGTAGGAGGACTGTTATGGTTTACTTCCAAACCTTCAGAGCTGGACTAAACTCTGATCACACCACAAATAGCAATTTTGTGAAATGGTCTTCAAGATGAAGGGCCACAATGCCAGGAATCCCCAGTAGGTGGTGCTGATTGAACCCTTCCCAGCCCTCTGATTGGCCCTGGGCTGTGGGCCTATTCTGTTGTTGGCTTACGCAAAGAATATTAAGAGAAAGATTTATTTTGCAAGAACAGAAGGGAAATTTAAGAGATAAAAAAATATTAAAATCAGTGGCATCAGTAGGATATAAATGTATTTAAACTTTGAAAGATATAGCAAAGGGAATCATACCAACTATATTATTCTTTGCAATCTGTGAAATCTTTCCAAAGAGAATTTTCCATCTTAGACAATTGTCTCTGAAAAAAACCTGTGACAACATGGTATATGTACAACGCTGAGCAACTCCACTAGTGACGTCAAAGTAAAGGTGGACAAATCTAAAGCATTCACTCTATAAAAATGTATAACAATTAAACCGTTCTTCTTGTTCATTTTCAAATGTATCAATTTCAGACACAGCCAAAGTGGTATTTTCAACATGAAGCTACCGTTTTTTTCAAGAAAAATAACTTTAAGAAACTTTGTCACCATGTCCATGGGGGGCAAAGGGACAGTCTCTGGAAAAGGCATCCCCAACCCCCCTATACTTAACTTACCAGTGCTCATTTGCCAGCTGTGTTGACATTGGCAGTGCCAATGACCTAGACATCACTACTTCAGTCATGTGACAGTGCCATGGTCCAGCCAATGCTTGCTGGGTGGAACAGGGTGTGTAATCCAATGTACCCAAAAATACCAGGTATTCTTTCTGGAAACAGGAGCAAGAAGCTTTAGGCAGCACTGGTAAGGTGAGTATATAGTAGTCAGAAATGCCCTTCTTTGGTCTGCCTTGCATGGGGAAAGTGACAGCATCTCTAAAAAGCAAACCTATTCTTAGAAAAACATGTAGGTTGCCATTGTTGTCCACTTCCAACAGTGCCATTTTCATGGCTGCCAATCTGCCCAACTTTCCCATCACCCAACGACCTAAAACAAGAATACAGAAAGGAACCTAGAACCATTCCTGTATTCCTGTAGGGCATCTGCATCCATTAGCTTTACATCTCCAATGCTCACACGCCGAGATTCAAGGCTAGGGGATGCAGATGCGGGCCATCGCCAATGGGATGCCGATGCTGGCCGGGCATTACCAAGTGGACCTTGATGCCGGTCGCTGGAGGACGCCGCAGGCTTGTGAGGACCAGGTAAGTCCTCAATTTAATCCCGAGTGTGGCTCGGGCTTACACTCGGGAATACCGCCAGGGGGTTTAAGACTAACGGTAAGACTGCAATGTGGTTACTGCTTCCTCATCCCACTGAACTGCTGCCTTGGGGGAGACACAACATGTAGCACTTACCTGTGGCAGCCAAACAGAAAATGAATGGGGGCAGCAGTGTGTGGCTTAGTAGCACTCAATGCCCCCTGTGGATAAAACTGCAAATGCTGTTTCCTTAAGAACCAGCACAGTGGGCAGGGCAATCAAGCTGCTGGCAAGATGGAAGCCCCAGGTGGCCACCAAGGGTCTGCACCTGCCCTTTTTCTCAATAGAGGTAATCAAGACTACAATCAAATATTTCGTTTACATTATAATACAAGATAAATACATAAAGTTCAAATTTGTTTCAGTTTTTTTTACTATCTCTGGTAGAAATCCAAATCGCAAAAGCTTTTAAAGACGCTATTGTGAAAAAAAATAGCGGCCTGGCACTTAATGAGATTTTTAGTTACTCCTAAAAGCATTGCAAAAGTCATAATTGTTTACAGCTTCACAAAGCCTGCCCATCAAACAGACATTAGTAATTCCACATTGCCCCGTATAATTAGACACCACAAGATGCATTTGTAGTAATGTATTTAGCCTGCTTTATAAAATGCCCATCATTTTCGTTAATTCAAGGAATATGGGTTGATCCTTTTATGTGCTCTACTTAGAAGCACAGTCTAGGTATTCTTTAAAAAGAAAAAAAAAAATAGAAACATTTTGGCTTCTTAAATCAAGCTGGGAATGTGCGGCGTACATGTATGTGATGGGAATTACAAGCATCTTATTTGGGAAGGTTAACAGACAGTTATGCAAATTTTCCATCATATGGGGACAGGCCGGCTTCTTCCTGGTGGGAGGTAGAAATGGATCCTCTTGGCGTAAGCTGCAACCCCTTCCACACCCCACAAAAAAACTTTTAATGTCAAGGATTCTTATGTTTGAAGACTTTAGAAGAGGAAAAAAAACTTTTATAGCATGAGTAAGGATGATAGTAAATGTAAAGTTTTCAACATCACTTTGCATCTCTGGATGCTAAACAGAAAATGTAAAAGAAATTAGATAAAAGGCAATACAACCCAAATATTTTTTTTTTTAGTTTAGGACACAATTGCCCAGTTTTATTAAAGCTCTCCAAGACTGAACACATTTGCTAACTAAATTATTAGAACCCAGGTTCTCCCTTGATGGTTTATCCTCTCCAGTCTTAGAGAGCTTTTTTAATTCAGGCCTTTTGTGACGGATTAAAAAAATATTTAATTGTGTGATTCTCATTTCATAGATTTCTGTGTCTTTTTTAAACATTCTTTGTTTAAAATATTTTCAAAACAATTTTGAATAAAAAAAGAGGAAAAGCATTGCAGAGCAAACGTTAGTGTATCAGCCCGGGAGTTCACATATCTGACTACATGCAAGGAGTTTGCAGGTTCTCCCTGTGTTTGCATAGGTCTCCTCCCACATTCCAAAAACATGCAGGTAGGTTATTGGCCTTGGGTTGTGTTAATGACATATGGCTATGGTAGGGACATTAGATTGTGAGCCCCTTTAAGATACTAGATAATAATAATAATGCCCTGTACAGTCCTAGTTGGTAAGGGGGCCATCAATTGTCAAAACACTTTGCTTCACTCCCCAAGCAGCCGAGAAATAAGACATTATTGTGCACCAACCAAAATAACTCGATAGAGGGGGAAGGAGGGGGTGCAAAGGAATAGGTAAAGGTGATGAACAGCAGTTGGGAACATGTACATGGCTCACAGCAGAAAGGTGGGATTATGCTTCACTCGAAACTGAGGCCAGGCCCAGGAGGAGTATATTTTCCAATGACTCTTGGAATTGTTTCCAATAAAACCAAGTATTAAGAACTTTATGTTCAGTGCCACGTATGCTGGAGGTTAGATCCTCCATAAACGTTTTTCATTTATCTTAAAAAAGAATTGTCTTACTGAAGGCGGATTCAACTTCCTCTAGAGCAGCAGGACACAGGACCACAGGACACCTTCAGAGGGTCTTGTTATGATGTGCAAGAAGAAAGCTGGATCCTCTGAAAGTCATGGAGTTTTTGTGTAATCATTCTGCGTCCAAAAACCGTTGAAGTTGTGGGCATGACCAAAAAACATGCAGCATGATGCTGGGGTCCTTGCTGCACCACTAGCAAGTGTTGTCCACCAGCGGGAATATGCATTGTAGGATCCTACACTATTCCAGGATCCTACACTATTGGAAAGAGGAGAGGGAGACATCCAGTTCTGCCTCCAAGACCCTCAGATAAAGTAAACTTTTACTGATAGGTGTCAGACAAAGAAGTAAGGGAATGTCCCTGTATTCAGATGCAATAAACTCACTGGACCACCACTATCCTGACTGCACTGCCTAAAGCCAATGGAGCCAAGACTAGCAAAGCCCTGAAAAAAGTGGAGCGGTGGGGAACACGTAGGGAATGCGAGTATAAGCTTCTGGGGGACTAAGCATTGAAGAAAACCCGTTGTTTGTTCTTACTTTGCTTTTGTACTATGTTGGTAGGTGGTTATTGCAGAAAGGGACAGGGTCTGCCTTTACCTGTCTGATCACCTCCCAGCTGTCAAATCTTGCAGAGCTACACATGCGCATATTTTGGCTTCTCCCATGTATGTCAAGAATTAATGAACTTGGGAATTATTAAAGTGCGGAGGTGTTATGTTATCAAGATGGCTGCTCTCTGCAATGGAATGGGGGAAAGGTGAGTAATCCTGAGTTTAGTTCTGCTTGGGCATACAATTATTTCTGTTAAATTATTTAAATTGTTTAATTCTACATTTATTCTGTGGAAATAAATATGGAATATTAGAAAATAGAATATTTAATGTTCACCTGACCTGTTAGATCCTCTACATACTAGCCAAGGAAAAAATGTATGAAATGCACTTTAGGTTACCTTTAAACGTGACCTTTGGCCCTTCATGACTAAAGCCAGCATTGTATATTATAAAACGTCTTAGAAGGTCTCACAAAACAAGTTGAAAGGTTTTGTCCACAACTGAGGTCAGCACTCGACAGGAATGCCATTGTATCTCCCCAGCTACAATTTTCAGATCAAACTAAACTCTCTCCTTTCATTTTGTGAAAGAATGAGAAATATGTAGAGATCTGTCAGTGGAACGTATGAAATATTAGCCCAGACATGGCAGACTTTGTCTTGGCAGTATGAGGAATGCAGGAGTTGAAAGGACGGCATAATATTTATTAAGAATGTTATTACCCTGGCTGTTTGGATTAAGCGCAATGTTATTAGAAGACTTCATTCACCAGATTCTCTGCAGGGCGTTTACTTGAAAAGTCTCGTATCATCAAACACTAAGCGGTTCAGTTCCAAATTATATTAACCAAAGGCTGTTTTAATTAATTATCCCTGAGCAAAGAGAAATCATTTCTATTCAAATGGAAATACAAGTCAAATATGAACTTCCAGAAATAAAGGGACCGAGACATCGCTTGGCTGGGGCAAGTTAACAAGCTATATGGAGGAAATTGTTATGTTCCCAATGACGGAAATGCAACGTCTTTTTTCTTAATGTTATCTCATTGATTTAAAATGCCAGGGCACTATCAGCATTGAGTTTTCACGTTCTCCCTGTGTTTGCATGGGTTTCCTCCCACATTCCAAAAACATGCAGTTAGGATAATTGGCATCCCCCCCAAAATTGAAATTAAACTGGGTTAATGACATGGAAAGGACATTGTGATTGTGAGTTCCTTTGAGGAACAGTTAGTGATATGACTATGGACTTAGTAAAGCGCTGCGTAATATGTTGGTGCTAAATTAATACTATGTAATAGAAATAATTATAATGGTGAAATGTTTCAGTTTTCTAAGCTGCTTTATCAGTTCAGTTTAACCATGTAAAAACAAAGGCTTTGCCATGTGGTGGACTCCACCAGGTGTTCCTATGACTGATGTCATTCAACATGAAAATACAAAACTCAGTCCAGGTGTTCTGAATCAGTATGCAAGAAAAGGTATAATATGCGCCAAAATTGTTTCACTCATATAGTGAAACACATCACAAAAAGACTGTATGGTGACAAAATAAAAACATATATATATATCAGGTGTCAGAATATGTTTTCATGTATGTTTTCATGGTAATAGAAATATTCTAACACCTGATCTTTCTATATCTATGAATATATGGTTAATATCCTGTATTTTTTTGTCATCCTACAGTTTTTTTTTTTATTACTCCCTGTATAACCTACCCTGAAGAAGCCCTATAGGGCTGAAACATGTTGGGTACTGAACCTTTTACCTGATTCTACTTATTGAATTCATGGACTCACTAACATCATTTTCATAATGGAGAGTTTGTTGTAAGACAATTGTGGACTTTTGAGTTCAATACAAATGTGTAAATAAACGTACTGTGTTTTGCAATACCACCCCTATTTCCTTATATACTCACCTAGAGCACCTGGACTGAGTTCTGTATTTTCATATTTAAATATTAAACATTAACGTTTTACTTTTTTTAGCCATTCTGTTACAGATTTGTTAGTTTTGTATGAAAACCTTGAAATTGAAGGAGGATGTACCGTATTTTTTGCCGTATAAGACGCACTTTTTCTTCCCCAAAACTTGGGGGGAAAAGTTAGTGCGTCCTATACGACAAATGTGTTAAAAAAAATATTTAAAATATTATACTCACCCGATCCTGCGTGTGTCTGGCTGCAGCGTGTCTCTCTTCTCTCCTCTGCCAGCATCGTGTTTTCTCCTGTCTGTAAAGCAAAGCGAAAGAAGCCGGCACAGCGCCACCTGCTGTTCCCTGTCCTAACTGCCGTACAATAGAAAAAAAGCACAGAGTGATCAGAAGGGGAATTTGAATGACAGAGTGAACAGAAGGGGAGTTTGAATGACACAGAGTGATCAGAAAGGGAATTTGAATGGCACATGAGTGATCAGAAGGGGAATACCGGTATGAATGGCACATGAGTGATCAGAAGGGAAATAATCTTTCAGAATCTTTTTTTCTAGATTTTCCTCCTTTAAAATTGGGTGCGTCTTATATTCCGGAGCGTCTTATACGGCGAAAAATACGGTACTTTCCTTTTCTCGTGACTGCAAGTTATTGAGTTTAGATTTTCTTTACGTTCCAGGGAGATTTAGTATAATCAGTGGCTTATTAAACCCAGAAGCCTCCACCTACAACTCAAACTGCAGTTATACGTTGACTAACCCTGATAATTTTACAGTTTTTCACTTTCATTCCCACAGGATTTCACACTTTCCAAATAAGTAAAGGAAACGACAGTAAAAAAAAAAAAAAAAAAACAATCTTCAACTTTACATATCAAATCCCTTGTATATTTGTTTGTAAAAACCATATTACAGGCATCTCATTAACACAATATAGCATATATATATAATGAGCAATAATGACACATAAATAGCCACCATCAGGCCACATTTTTTTTATTTAGTAGTGTTTATGTTCCCAAGTTACATTTTTAGGTCTATTGATGTAAGACTACAAAATTACCGTTTTGATTTTTTTTCTGTGCTTATAAAATACCAACATTTGTTTGTTTACTGTCATACACTCTGTAACACAGTCTGCGACAATTTACATGGAATCATAGGCACTTCAAAGGCTTATAAAGACTTTTACAACTTAAATGCATGGAGGAAAAAAAAACAAAAAAACTTTAAACTCCTACTCGTACCTTTGGAGAAAAAGAAAAAAACACATAGAAAGAGGTTTATACTGTGGCCACAGACTTTGTCAGAATACTGTTCTAATCTTTGGATTTAGTTCTACCGCACAATCCAGGCTTAGATAGCCATGGCTTTCCAGCTGCCATAGAACGACAAGTCATAGCTGGTTGGCAGAGCTTGCTGGGACCTGTAATTTCTCGACAGCTAGAAGCCATATGGTATGTAATAGGAACCTGCCAGGAAAGAATAGAGGAAGCACCATTTCCGACTTGTAATAAAGGTGAATGTTCAGCACACCTTAAATGCTCAAGAAGAGAAGCAACAAAAATCGAATGGCAATGGCAGCTTCCACATTTGTACACCAACAGGTTCCCTTTAAATGACAGTTCCAGACAAAACGTATTCCTGTTTTTGGTGTAGTGGGGCATGGTTCGTCTTTATTGTTCTCCGAGAAAAAAAATGGGCGATCTTTCCTCAATTCTAAAATACAAGCCTGTGCTTGGCTTTTGAACTCAGGTAATATTGTCAGTGAGATCCCCTATAGAGAATCTACTGAGGTTTACAGTACAAAGCATTACTCCATCACTAAGGCAGGATTTTGTCCCATGAGGGTCCTGAACAGCAGGAATGGTAGCAGAGGAGCTAAACCTGCCCCATTAGACTAAAAACAGATTGCATGGTTTAGGCTGGGATTTCGTGTCAAGGTAAAGCAGCTTGCAGCTCTCCAGCAGCTGATGTACTACAACTTATCTGGAAAGCCTCTCCTTGGGCCTAATTTGACAATGTCCAAAAGAAGTAGTCAGGCCTAGCAACCATTCACCTTCTTTGTTTCATTTATAAACATTCCTAGAAACATAAATTGAAGAATCGGATTGGTTGCTAAGGTAAGAAAGTACAGTTCTTTACAGACACTGATGAATGAGACTCACTGTCTAAATCTGTTTACATCACATATGTAATAATACATGTGTAGCCAGAGTCACCAGCATTTTCTTACAGGTAAGGTGTTACTGGCCTCCTCCTGTATGGAGGTGTTAAAGGTGCATCCACTCCTAAAATGATATGAACATAGTCGTAATGTCCCAAACCTACAACTAGGGGCAGAAACGGAAGTATCTGTACTTTTTCCAGTGCTTGTTAGAAGAGGAGAATCAGAAATCGGATGCAAATATGAGCAATAAAACAGCTTTTGCACTCTTAAATTCAGGCTTTTCCAATGAAATTGCAAACTACAGTTACCTAGAGCCAATCAGTTTGCTGCAGTTAGCTAATTGAAAGATTTTTTTTTAGTTGGCTGCTGTTGTTTGCCCTCAGCCTTGTTGAATAAAGCCGAATGCATGTTTTCCTTGTAAATGTCTTATTTAAAAAAGTGACTTTAGATAAACTAGATACCACTAGATAAAGTAAATATTAACCACCTTTCCAACCTCCATTCTAAACCATCTTGCACTTTGTTCTTATCTTGTAGAGCAAGATTTATTCATCTTAATTTGTCAGGTGCCTCCCCAGTGTGGGGAACCGCCAACCACAGGCATTGCAGTTGTGTCTACATCAGCTGGTCCTTGACAGTCCCCTTTGTGTTTTTGGATCCTGAATGAACCTTGCTGCTAGAAAGCCAAAAGCAAGTTGTCCAATTCATGGAGGTAATGACATCGACACAGAGAAGGAACCTGACACTTCTAAAATGAAGAAGAAACTTTGGGACAAGGAATTTTAGGGGAGTAAAAAAGGCAGCTTAACATTTTCTTTTAACCCCAGTGCTCAATACTGGGGTTGGGAGCGGGGGTGTTGATAATTGCCCTAAAAAATGTATGTAAAGCAAAATACGAATACTTATCTATCCTGCCTACTGTACCACTGACCACTGCTGTGTTGCAGAGCTAATGTGGCTTCTATACCCAACCCATTTCCAAATGTTTTGAATGCTTGGCTCCCTGCGCTCTGTAGCATCATGCACCATCGCATCACTTGTATGTGACACATGTACTGTAGCAATACAATACAGTGTTCTCCCCAGCCCCTTTTAGTCGGGCTCTACACCCAGCACTTTTTAGTAACTTACTAAAGTAATGGGTCACAATAAAGGCGCTGCCACCTGCCTTTAATTTCTTCCTACGCAGCTTAAAAAAATTCTAGGTTGAACACTGCAATGGAAACACTACTGCATGTAGGGCAAAGAAAAGCAGCAGTGTCTTCCTTATACAGAAATGCCAGGAACCACAGCTTTTTTTCTTTTTTTTTACTCTAATACAAATTAGTAATGCAAAGTAAGAAAAAAAAACACTGTGAAAGGGCTCAGATACACTTTATATCTATGAAAATAGGAAAATATAAGAGTGGATGCACCTTTAGCTTACTAGCAGATTGTAAATAGATATTATTAAGTTTGCACATCAGACTAAATTTGCTAGAAAGTACACTGAAAATATGAAAGGCATAGTCAAAAAAAAAAAATTAAACAAAAAAGGTATAACGAATATCATTAGACAGATTTATACAATTTTTTAAGTTTACATAGGAAGAAAAAAAGTACATTTACACTAATATACTGTATATCTGAATTACCCTAGGACGATTGCACCATGACAACTACTAAAGGCATTTGTTTGGAAACAGATAAATTAATGAAACAAAACTAAAACTTTGAGCAATCTGAGACATGCTAAAAATATTAAACAACCTTTTATAGACCCGAAGTTTGAAAGCTACTCTTTGTCATTTTTCCATCTTGTATGTTTATGCATAAAGATATGAAACATCTTGGTGAATACCAATGGTCATATAAAATAATACTTTGCCACTGTTACCCACTCAACAATGCCAAGATTTTTTTTTTTTACTTTTTTGTTTTTAAGGAATACATGAAAAGTTTTTTTTTCTTAAATACAATGGGATTTTTTTCATATCATAATTTGCCTCCACGGCTCTTTAGAGAACAAGGAAAAAAAAAAAAAGAAATCTTCTTTATTCTATGCAAAAGCTTTATTTAAAGGAAAAAAAAAACAAAAAAAGTTCAGTGATCTCAAAAAAAGAGACACTAGGTGTGAGTTTTACGCGTAAAACTCTTTAGTAGGTGCCTTTTGGTACACGGCGCTGGATGGTTTTCGCTCTCCCAGGTCGTAGCTGCCTTCATCCTTCTTCCTCATGCGATAAACAAGGAGCAGGATTAAGAAAACAGCAAAAAGGAAGCCGATGCCTCCGCCAGCAATAACCGCTGAAAGGCAAGATTAGATAAGTGGTTAGATTTGACATTTTGGGTAAATCTGAACTGCAGTAACTGATGTGCTACATGAAAGTAAAACTAAATGCCAACCACCACTGTGGCTTTTTTGCGCTCTCCTGGGATCGATCTGCAGACAAAAGCATTGACTGGCTGCTCAGGAGGAGGAAGACAATAGTTACCTCTGCCTGAACACAAATCCCAACTGCAACTGGACCAAGAAGCACCTATCTGGCATTATTCTATCCCTCTACATGGGGGGAAAATCCTGCACAGACAACAACGAAGCTGTGTATATGTAGCGATACCTATAGGCTGCCTGCACTCAAAAAAAAAAAAAAAAATACTGGATGAATAAATCAACAATACAGCAATACAAATATAACTTACCCATAGCAGTTGTTGGAAGACATCCTACAGGGTACCATGGCTCAAATGGCTCAGTTTTCCAATATGGATCAAGGCACTTTAGATGTGGTCAACTAAGGACAGCAATGTGATTCATTTATGGAGCTTTTTAAACCCTAGTACTCAAGAGTTTTCATAACAACTGCTATAAGTGAGGCTTAAAACAGAACTAATCTTGTCCCCCTTGTGGTGCCAAAACAGCTTTGACCCTTTGGAGCCATGGACTGCACAAGACCTCTAAAGGACTGGATGTACAGAAATACATATGGTTCGGGCAAGAAAAATTTTCTCAGATATGTTTTTATTCTGTGTATGTTGCTGTTTGCCTGAAGTTCAACTTTGGAGTTGTAGAGAGAACCCCTTGATTGGATGGGAGGCCAGTCACAAGACTTGGTTCTTTACACATGAAGCCACACTTGTTGTAGACAAAGGACCAAATTTATTAAAGCTCTCCAAGGCTGGGGAGGATACACTTTCATCAGTGAAGCTGGGTGATCCAGCAAACCTGAAATGGATTTCGTTTGTTGGCCAAAGTTTTTCAATGCTGGACCAGATCCATTCTAGGTTTGCTGGATCACCCAGCTTCACTCACGAAAGTGTATCCTCTTCAGCCTTGGAGAGCTTTAATAAGTCAGGCCCATAGACTTAGTGGAAAAAGAGTGCGGCTGCCTAAACACAGCACATCTTTACAGCCGAATAAAAAGTATGCCAACTACACAGATAACAAAAGCATAACGAATGCTCACCTGCAAGTACTTCTGTTCTGTGAAAGAGGTTCTCTGATTGCTTCTCTGTGTACACATCTGTTTCACTGTTGGGGTTGATTCCTACGGGCTCATCACTCTTCCTTACCTGAGAAAAGAAACAGTTTATAGAAAGTGACATGAAAATTTCCTTAGATTATGAAGAAAGGTTTACTTTTTCCTCTGCTTTTATTAAATACACAAAACATTACAGTGGGCTATTATTATTATTATTATTATTATTGGGCTAAAGCTTTGCAAGGGCTGGCAGTGTGGCACAATGCAGATTGCCTACTGTTTGCCCCAGGTCAGCTTAGCGCATCTTTGTAGTAATACGAAAACATGGCAGGAAGCTGTTTAAATGAAGACATGTTTCTTGGAATTGGTGCTGTTGCTATACAATTTTGATACATTGTAATGAATACCAAAGAATGGCAAAGCTGAACTCAACTGCATTAATAAATGTTTTTTTTATTTGGCTATGTAATAAAGCAGAATTATAGTCTAACATACAATAATAAAAAAAAACGTTCAACTTCCTACTGATCATATAGTTATCCCACCCGCCTTTGTCATATAATAAGATGTGTGTAAACAAACAAAAAAACAAAACACAATTTTCTGATAATAATAAGCCCCAACACCATCCAGAGAGCTGTTCATTCCAGAAAGAAGCATTCTAAGCCTACAGTCCATTCATCTGTCATTGAGGAGCTTCTTGGTTTGTTTCCTTAGCAATTAGAATCTTATCTCCTGACATATCAAAGAAACTTTCTCCTCACAGTGGTGAACTAACCATGTCAAGTAACTATTCCTAAACAGGAGTCTATTTCTAGAAGTAATAATGGTGTTGAAAATCTATTAAAGAAAAGGGGAAATTGTGACTTACCCTTCATTTACATATCTACATTTCTATCAGCCATTTCTATATCAGACATTTCTATCAGTCTATCCTAAAAAGATTTAAACCAGCACAGTCTTAGAACTGATCAGGTACATTTCCACATTGAAATGTGGCTTAGCTTCACATGCAGTCCATAAGGAAGACAAACTACATATATATACATGTACCCTGCCTAAACACCATCACTCCAGATTGACATTGAGGCTTCAAGGCATTTAGAATATTTGAATTTGTCTCCCAAAGAGCCAGCCCACTGCTTCCATTAGGACTGAGAGCTCTTGTTAGGAGTAATAAAGGGTGGGTGCTATGAAGTTTTCAAAAAGCTATGCACAGCACCCTGCAGCAGTCACTTGGCTTCACTAGTGTGTTGGCAGCCCATTTAAAATAAATGGATGTTTGTTAATGTGTGCCAACAAGAACATGTGACTTGACGGATGGCCATTGAAAGCTGCTAAATAGGCTGTCGGGAGTTTTATAAACAATGCATAGCAGTTATTTGTGGAATAATGAACATACCTCTGGTTGGTAAAGTTTTGTCTGCATCTTCAGTGTAGTTGTCTCTATCACTGGAGCATCACTAGTGGGAGGACTCTCTGGAAGTGATCGCAAGGTTGTCAGCTGTACTGGAACTTCTTCAGCATCATTTTCTGACACCCCTGGTTATCAAGACATCAACAAAGCAAGTCAATCAGTGTGTGTAGGCCTAAGCTGTAATATATAACATGTATATAAGAATCCATAAAATCTGTCTCCTCTTACATGCTCTTGGTCTGAATTCTCATACATTTATATCATCACTCAACTTCTTTACAACCTGAAACCTAGAGACTTTTTTACACAGGTACATGTGGCTTTCCAAGCCTGGAATATTTCATGAGTTAAACCCCCCATTCACATTTCAGTATAGGCTTCCAAATCTGGAATGATATGAACCTTCCTCTTGCCCCCATGTAGGGATGGGTGCTGATTAGCTGACTCCTATAAAGTTAGCATTATATAGTAAATTCATGAATGCACTGGACCTCTGTGTTGAGCAGCTAGCTGCGCCTGTCATCAGATGCTTCCTAGAATCAAATAAAATGTTAGTCCATTCTAATTAATCCATAGTCTATATTAATTTAATTTTAGATTGAACTTGGTTCACTTTAAAGTGGTACTAAAGTTTCACAAGGAAGTCATTATTGCAGAAGGGACAGGCGATGTCCCTTCTGATATATTCCCTCCTATCTGCCTGATCTCTTCATGTATCTGTCAGAGGATTGTGTAGGATTTGCAGGCTTTGGTTGCCAGGATGTCTTCCCCTGCACAGGCTGGGAATGAATTAAATCTTGCATGCCTGTGCAGGAGTTATATTATCCTGGCCAATCAAGATGGCCAAACATTGTCTCTAGAAATAAAAAGATAGCAGCACCCTGTGTTGGAATGGGGACGTGGGACTATCATGGGACAGTAAAACAAACTTTGCCTTTAGTATCCAAAGCAACAACCTATCTACAGTATAAATATGTCCCACTGATGAAATATATCCCAGACATTGCACGCTTTCAGAGCACTCTGTATATCTTTTGTAATCCCCTCAGCATGTCAGACATTGGTTTTAGCATATTATGCAATGCAGGGCAAAGAGCAATGATGATATTCAGGGAGCAGTAAGACAGAGCAATCAGATTTTAGTTCATTCAGCCCCAAGAAATATGGTTACCAATTGGTTGCTAAAAAAAACTATTTTGTGACTTATCTAAGAAGAGTTTGCATTGACATTTTACAAAACAAGTTCTTTGACATCGTAAAGGGAACTTTTACATAATATAGTTAAATTTAGCATAAGGGATGGGGGTGGCACAGAACAATGACATCACTGTATAGGGGATCAGTAGGTCAACTTCATATGTTAAGTGTTTTATTTTTTTTTTTCATATCCAGTGAATAGCTTCATTGTTATCAAGAAAGTGCATTAAAATGTATTAGTGGGACCCACTTATTGTAAGTTACCCAAAATACAAAAACAAGTGAATTAATAGCTGCACCAAATCACACCCTTTAGATTTCCCTGCTTCCGTGTGCACTGGACATCCTGTTGTCTGTATGGAGACTCCAATGCAGATTTCAGTCTATAGAATAGCTTGGAGCTGTAGAGCAGTGAGTGGTCCCCAACCTTTCTGACAGCAGGGCCCGGTTTATGTACAGCTTACACTACTCTGCTATTCCCAGCAGCTCGGCCTCCTGTCAGCACACTAGCTGAGATAGCAGAGTAGTGTAGGAGAGTTGGTGTGCTGTCAGGTGGCAGAGCTGCTGGGAATGGCAGGGAAGTGTAAGCCTTACATACATTGCTCTGACATTTTTACCAACTTCTGTGTGAGGAGAGCTTCCCGTGCTCCCGCTGGTTGCCCTCCTGCTGTCACTAGCTTTAGAGCCACTGGGCCCTTCTACCTACTGTCATTTGCAACCCCCACCTCACCAGCCACAGACCAGAACCAGTCTGTGTCCCTGGGGTTGGGGACCACAGATGTAGCCTACTGAAGGTAAATTTTGTATTACAGGAATGGGGCTATGGACACAGATGAATACTAAGCAGCCACTGCTGACATCCTCCCTGCCAACATTGAGATTTAATTACAACACTGTTCGCTCACTACAGGTTAGGAGCTTAAGGAACCAAAGGTTTTTTTTTTTTGTATTTCAACTTGTGATATGTTGTGTAACAAAATGTTTATAATGGTATTTTAAAAAGGGAGCAAATAGGTGAAGTTAATTATTGGAGCTAACATACATTTTAAGAAACATTCTGTAAGGATTCAGGAAACATGAAGGAGCAAACATGTCCTCCACAAAATAAAAAAGTTAAAATATAGTTTGGAAAATACATTTATAGGCCAGCAGTAGTTGTAGTTTTTAATGTTTTTTTGCTTGGGACATGGTCCCGTATATCCCCCTACACCCCTTCAGAAATTTTGATGACAGATCCCCCTACATTTTAGAGATAAAACTCATCTTCTTTGCCATTAACTTGAAAACTAAATGGGTAAAATTAGAGGCAAACACATTGCTTTTCTTTACTATCAGGATTTGAGGAGTAACATCTACTCCTTACCCTGAATCTAATGTTTACAATGTGTATGCTCCACATATATGAAATGAAAATTAGAACTGTGAATGTATATAGTAAGACTTATAAGGTGCATTACCCAGTAAGATGCTTTTCCTGAATTCTGACTATGGAAAATGACAGAACATTCCACATAAGGTAAATGAAGCAAATGTACTGCCTTACACTAGTGTGCATGGAATGCTTTAGATGATCACTAATTCTGTTGTTTTAATCACCCTCAACAAGTGTTTTTGAACTCACCACACACACACCTAAACCCCAGATAAATATATAGAACAAATGGTCAAAAATTTCATCCAACAAAACTTGGATGACCGCTTCCAATTTCACATGTGAGTAGCACCAATAACGTCACTGAATCCTGTGATAAAAAGAAAATAGAAGGTTTCTTCCCTTCTTAATCCTCTTAATCCTTCCCTCCATTCCTTTCTCCTTTCCTAACAGTTTCTCTCTGCCTAAAAATATACAAAAGGCATAGACAACCTTATCTACTGGTTAGGTAAAGAGGTGAGGGGATGGATGACCCTTTGCTTCTAGAGCTTTTCTGGCTTTGGATCCCTGGTATATTGAGTACCCATTTTGTTTATGTGGCAACTGTATTTCTCTGTACATTTATTATTGATGTGCATCCTCAGGAGGCCCGTACTTTTTATTCGGTACTGTGGGGAAATTTACATTTTTTCTGATTCACTTTGAGCTCTCCACTGTTCCTGGGTGGATGAGAAGGCCTATACAATCTTTATGTATATATCTCTAGTAAAATCCTGGGGATAGACAAGATTGCAGCTACTTAAAGATATGTTATCTAGGTGCTTATTTCTTTGACTTTAGGTACTTAGATACTTGAGTTTGACCTAAAATGCTTGTATTGTCCAAGGCTTTGTCTTTTTCTTGCTTATGTTATTGCATTACTGTTGCTGATTTTTGTCATGCTCCTTACATTGTTTGAGAAAAAAAAATGTTATGAAAATGTTCAGCATGTAGCAAACAAGATCTAGGATGCCCTTTGACAAATGACTGTCAGCTTCTTGGTGAACCTGATGCTCTACAACATATTATTGCTTCTGGGCTAACTACTCCACTACTACCTAACCTAAAAAACAAACACATCCAAATAAATCAAAACAAGCATTAAAGTGTATGATGATATTGGTAAATTTTACCTGAACCGGACCCAGATGAGTAGTCATCATCATCGATTGGGTATACTCCTGAAGACTCTTCAATTGAAGTATTATCGATATATAAGTCTTTGTCTGACGTAGTAGCCACCCGCTGTGAAATAGAAAAGAAGAAGTATTAATTTGGATAATACATAATAAAATGATTAAAAATGATTTAGTTTAATAATAATGCATTAGTATTTAATTTAATTCAAATGCCTTTAGAGAGACTGCTAGGCTTCTTGGGGAAATTATATTAATTATTAAATTATTTTTTGCCTCCCTCTGGATCAGCTATGTCAATAGGGTTTTATATCTGGGATATTTTTACTTCCCTAGTGGTTGAACTTGAACTATATATTCATAGTTAGGTGTCCTAAAGAAGCAGCTTGACCGTGAGAGATCAATGAATGTCTATGTGGCCAGATTCCTAAAACCAAGCAATTGAATGTAGAAAAAGATTAAGATGAGAATAATCTCTTGCTAAACTTTTCTAGCATTGCATGTAACTGCTATAGATTACTACCTATAGAGAGGCAAAGTGATGTTGCTAATACTTACATTTCCTGTAGAGGGATATCAATGATAAACCACATAAAGGGTCATTTATGGCAAGTTTAATACTGACTTGAAATGTACACCCATTTTTAGGAAACCAAATACATATGTATGTGTGTGCCAGTGGGGGCATGTCTTAAATGCTGAGAACTGCAATGTTCTCATAAAGTTACACTTTAAAAATTTGGCATGAAGTCCTTGTTGCAGACAGAGACAGATGATGTCCATTCGGCAATAAGTACTCCTACCTGCCTTGCAAAATTAGCTGCACACGCACAGCTTAGCCTTTGCTGCCAGGGATACCCAGTAACTCCAGTTTCCCTTGGGGGTACTGGGACTGAATTAATCCCCTTACATCATTCCAGCCCAGTCAACCAAGTTGGCCAAAGATAGGGATGTGAAAGAAAAGATAGGAGAAGACAGCGGCGCCTACAATTGTATAGGGACAGGTGGGTATCCCCAGGGCTTAGTTCTGCTTCAAGCCTTTCATTCAGATCTGTCCAATCAGATCAGAAAATTATGATCATATGGTTAAAATAGGAATCATTTTCCTTGTAATAAAGCTTTAAAGATCAAGTCTTTAGTTCCAAATCATCAACATTTGCTACACCAACAAAATAAAATAGTAGCTCTAGTTTGAAGCTTTAAAAAAAGAACAAATCTAGGACAAAAGCCACATCATTCAAAAAGAAGTTTCTTCACAAAGCACATCCAGATTTCCTGTTTGAAGCACTGCATGCAAATGGGCCGCCTAAAACAGGTATACCTACAACTGTAGTCAGAGGGAAAAATGAAGGCGTCAATGGAACAGCCCCAGGGATACAAGTCAAAACCACTTATCTTCCACATGTCTGGGAATTTGCTGAAGTTCAATAATATTTTTTCATCTTTCTGAAAGTGGAAATTGCCTCGCTATAGGCACAATGGAAGAAATTAATCCATAAATGTCACGTCGTGTGAAAGAACAGAATGTAATTAAAACTGACAAGCCACAGCACCTATGCAGATTTAGGAGAAAAATAAACATGTATGAAAGTGGGATGCATTCTAAATTGAGTCAATTAAGCAGCCACTTAATCTCTGGTCTGACTGCTACAACCAGCTATAAACAAAGGCTGTACTGTGCCTAAAGGTATCAATTAAAGGGTAACTACAGTCTCTTCCTACACCACAGCTCCTGAAACTTGTTAACACTTGTACAGTTCACAATGATGTAATAGGACAGGCTCATTCAACCCCATTGACCAACTAATTTATCCAACTCGGACCTGGTTTTTGAATATACACATATTTACTTTTATGGGCAGCACAATGGCTCAGTGGTTAGCACTCTGGCTTTTGCAGTGCTGGGTCCCAGGTTGGAATCTTGGCAAGCACAGTATATGCATGGAGTTTCCAGGTTCTCCCTGTGTTTGCTTGGGTTTCCTACGGGTACTCTGGTTTCCTCCCACATTTCAAAAACATGCAGTTAGGATAATTGTTTTACCCCAAATTGACCTTAGGTTGTAACAAAGACATAAGACTATGGTAGGGACATTAGATTGTGAGCCCCTTTGAGAGACAGCTTGTGACATATCTATGGACGCCATGTAATATGTTGGTGCTATATAAATACTGTGTAATAATAACTGGAAAATTTTTGCATTTATTTAAAAGGAATGGTAAAGGGAATACAGATACTTGCAAATCTAAGTATGTGTCTAGTATCCTACTGTCCGGATAATCGAGTTTACCCAAAATTGGAGTTTAAGCTGTGGCTGCACACACCTGACCACAGGAGCTTGTTTTCATGTGCCAACCCTGGGTATTAGGGGCTCTCCTTTAAATGACAGCACACCACAGGTTTACTTTAAAACAAACTGGTTTCCAGGTGAAAGTTTGTAAACTACACTAAAACGCTGATAGCCTATTCAGGTCCCACTGGCTAAGCTCAAAGGGACTCCAGTAAGCTCCTAGAAACATAAAAAATCTATAATATCCAGGTGGTACCATAATATATATATAAGGCTCGTTTACAAACATGTACTATCTTTTATAACCACTTTGTAGACGAGCGAATATTAAATCCAACTGTTTCAATTCTAAAAAGAAAGCAGAATTTGCATGTCAACTGCTAAGCTGCTTTAGTCAAACTTTACAGAAGCCTAAATGAAGTGATTAAATATTAATGTGCAGATTTGTCAATGGTAATACACTTTTTGCTATGAAATGTAAGTGTGGGTGTAGATCCTGTCAATTCTGCAAGATCGCTGCACCACTGGACATAGGGGTAATGGATTGCAACCTTTAAAAAACTGATCCTTACTTTTCTTCAGACTTTGCAATGATGTTCAGAAGAACCTTTTCATTGTGTACAACCAAATTAACATATTAGGAATAAAATGGGATACATAAATCACCAAATACTGACTTTGGAAGTGTTAGAAGTTTTTACGCATTGTGTTTTAACAGATGAACACATTTACTGGTTGCAGAGGCATTTTTTTTGAATGGTGGGATATTGATTGGGACTATGCCTAGAAGTCAGAGCAGGTAAGCCAGTGTTTTTTGATCTTTTTAACAATGGAGGAACCCTTGAAAAAAAATTTCAGATCCTTAGGGAACCCCTGCAATAGTTACTTTATCCGCAGATAGGCAAAACGATCACTGGTGTTACTTGAAATGACCAAACAGGTTCTCTTAAAAAAAAACAAAAATCCCCAAAGTCAGCCCCTTTTTTCTATCCTTCAGGATTCCATTTGCATTACCAAACATACTTTTTCTGTAAGAATGTACCAGATAAATCCCATTAATTACCCATTTGTAATATCAGCAGTCTTAAATGTATTATAATTTATTCATTAGGCTAACCCAATAAAGCTATTCATGGAGCAACTCACTGTTCAGATATTCAGTTAAGAGAACCTCTTGTTCTCCCCAGCCCTTTTTAGCTGGGCATACCACCCAGTAATTTTCAGTGACCACCCCGCTGTTTTGGGGGGTTCCTGAAATGTTGTGTCAGAATACAGGGGCTGCTACAGCTTCTTCACACCCAGCCTAAAAACATTTCTGGGTTGAACACTGGTTTATTGCTTGTGTGAGAGATCACCCTAACAATGATGTGTTTAGGAATGGTTAGCAGTGGTTCTTCAGTGCTTTCTTTCGACTGCACACAACACATTTGGTCTGATTTATTAAAGCTCTCCAGGACTGGATAAGAGAGACTATCATGGGAGAACATGGGTGTTCCAGCAAACCTTTAAAAGACCTGGTCTAGGAAATGACTTAAGAAATCAATTCCAGTTTGCCCGGATCACCCAAGTTCACCCATGAAAGTCTGTTTTCTCCAGACAAAGACAAGCTGCATTCTGCATCACCATTTTTATCGTATAACTGTAAAGGCATTTGGGTATTATACACACGTACAAGAAAGATAATTATAAAAACACGGACATGCGATCTAAGCTTTATGAATATTATCCCTGACAAATGTTACGTGTTAGATCTTACAAGATATACATGTCCTAAGTAGTATTCCCTGCTATGCTGTGATTTACAGCTTTATGTAACCCTGTGATCTTGCAGAAGACCAATGATTTATTGCTTACAGGGTTGCTACAACATAATGATTAACGCCCAAATTATTCAATTACAGCAGTGTGGATATTTCACTGCTGAGCTGTAAGAATTTAGACGTGGACATCATGAGCTAGGACTGTATGTTGCTGGAGGACACTGAGAATAACACAACGCTGATATCAATGTTCAGGTTGAGTAACATTTGCAGCATGTGATGAGATCCCTGTACGGGGCTTGTGTCCCAGATGTGTTATAGACTGGCTATGGACAGATGTTAAACAGATGGGAAAGTGCAGTGTGTGCACCACTGTGAATAGTACAGGTAGGGAAACCTTTATCTGAAAGGACTTTATGTTTCTCGAGTTTGCTATACTAGCTTAAATAAATGACCCTAAAATAAGTTTTATCTACTTTTTATGTTCCAGTTATAATAAAGTTTTTTTTTTTACGCATCCCAGCTACTAAAACATAGATCATCGGACATTAATTTTTTTTTTGAACATAGATCTATTTTAGGTGTTGGTAGGTTTAGGGCTAATAGCTAGTTAGTGGGCTAGTTAGTGGCCTGGGGTTAATGTATGAAGAAAGGCTAATGGAGGTAGGCTAGGGGTAAAGCAAAACTAAAGTTCCACTTTTAAAACTGCTCAATCAGGCAAGTCATTATTGCATAAACTGATAAGTAATATACCTTCTGAAATAATCCCTCCCTGCATGTGCAGCGTCAGCTTGGGTTCCCAAGACACCCAGCAATTCTAGCTTCCCCTGCGTATGCTGGGAATAAATTCCAGGACACCTGTGCAGGTGTTACACCAGCCCAGCCAATCAAGATGGCTGAAGATCATACCCAGGTAGAGAAGGAAGAAGATGGTGGCACCCAGCAACAGAACAGGGTCAGGCAAGAATAGAAGGTTAAATATAAGTTTAGCTCAACTAAAAAAATATTTACCCACTCTATCTAGCATTACTGATCTTTACCATGCAACACATGCACACACTTACTTAGCTAAGTAGTATGGAAGAAGCCTACTTCAATGTTTACAATGCATAGTCAGATATTAAAAGAAAATCCCTATTAACCCAGTTATACAGATATTGAAACAGTTCTGATAGAACCAGTTTGATTTTCTATTGTATGTTTTGTCTTGTTCTTCCACATGCCTCGTGAAATAACTATGTGGGTAGCACACATTCTGCACAAATTTAAGGTAGCCATTTTGAGGAAACATACAGATTGCATGGTCCACACCCAGACTGTGTGGAAAAGTTTGTGAAGATGACAGATTTATAGCATGATGCTGCAGAAACAACCAAAGCAATACATAATCTAAAAGTAATAGACGAGAGAAAGCATCACACCAAATATAATCCCAAATCCAGTTATGGACACCTTCCAAATTGAAGGCTTGCTTTGTCTATATTTTATACCCCAGGCAGCCTAAATGTTAAATGACACATGCAAGAATAATATTACAAGTGATGTCATCAATGGGGTTACCAAGGTTCTTGCAGAAGCCAGGTGTGTGCAAGGAACCTGTATCCTCTGTATCTAAAGGAGCGCTTTCACTTTTAAAACAAGTGACATATAATTGCTGCATGTTTAAACAACCATTTTTGCAAATGCCCAATATTAAAATATGATTATAACTAACTGATTACTAACACTGCATAGAATTTATTCTGCAGCAATGAAAGTCTACAGTCATGTCATTAACTGTCCCTCACAGGAAATCACAATCTAGTCTCTCTACTATAGTCTAATTTAAGGGGAAGCCAATTACCCTACCCTTACGTTTTGATATGCAATAAAAGAATGCCAGCCATTAGGCCACCCTTTTAAATCATCAGCAGCAAAGGCTCATGTATGTTTGCATAAAGGTAGATTTAAAACTTTCAAGTCTCTAGGGGACAACCCATTTACCAAAGACCCTGGCTTCACCTACACCTTTATTTGGGTGGCATGTAGAGAAAAGTGATTCTCTGCTGGCTTCTAAAATATCTAAAGTTTGTGTTTCTTACAGCGGAACTAAAGTTCTCAATCTGGAAGTCAGTACTGCAGTAAGGGACAGGCGATGTTCATTCTAAAATAATGCGTCTTACCTGCCTGATCATGATGGGGATCTGAGCTGAGCTGCACATGCAGCTGGCAATCCCGGCTTCCCCTGCGTGTTCCAGGACTGAATCAACTGCCACTCGCCTGCATAGGAGTTACATAATCCAAGTCTGACCAATTAAAATGGTCAAAGATTGGGATGCAGAAGAAGAGAGAGAGAATGACCACCAGTAAGTATAGCAGATTTAGTGTTGCTTTAAATATTGGGTCACCACTTGACTTTGTCCAATCAGAATTTCAATGGTGATTGATAACACGGGTATGTATAGGAAAGCAAAGCAGTTGCTTTGGAAGCAATTCATCTTTTTATTTTTCCATAATAATTGGTAAAAGTTCTACATGCTACATGAAAGGTCCACATGAAATGTAGTCATATCAATAACAATGATGATAATACTATCACAGGAAACTTTCTATTCCAAGACAACCATAACCACAGTACCTGAACCAAAGACAAAGAATATGAACTCATGTACTTATCGGCCAGCTATTCTGCAATGTGCAGCCAGTAAAATAAAAAGGTGTATTTCATCATCCTGAACAATCACCGCTCCACATGTCCATGAATTACAGCTTCATGTAATCTGGGAAGCTCAGGACAAACCTCTGATTTATGGCTATAACACTTGGCACCGATATCCTGATTAACATCCAACATTCTCAATTACAGAAGCAAGATATTTCCTACGCACTATTTTTCAAACCTGTACCTGACCGATCCCACTGATCTGTAGGGGAGATCAGAGATGTACACAGGAGAGAAGGGTAAAGTAGGAAAAGTAATGCTCATTTATATAGCGGGGATTGAGCTTTACAAGTAAGCATCAATCTTGGAGTGCAGGGCAGAAGTTTTATAGTACTGCTTTCTACAAAGAAAGGTAACAGGTGGATTACCAAGCCGTTGTGATAAACCAAACGCTCTATAATCAAAGGCTCCACACATCTCAACTAAGCTGAATGTATAAACTTCTAAAAAATCTAATACAAATCAAATACAAAAAACACATAATTATATATATATATATATATATATATATATATATATATTGATTGTTCATTACACATACAAAATATTTATTTTGCAGCGCTGAGGAGTGGTTGCACTTTACTGCGGCTTTTTACAATACCTTTTCTAGTCAATCCTTATATTTACCATAATACATTAAATCAAAGCGTGAAAGACCAAAAGCTGAAATGTAACAAATGTTGAAATGTAAAAGTCTATTAAAAAAAACAAAAAAAAAAAAACACAGTATTAAAACATACCCAGAACAAATATGCAACCCAGTGTTCTCCCCAGCCTATTTTTCCCGGGTGAATCATCCAGCACTTTTTAGTAACCACCCGGCTGTTTCTGGGTGATAACTAAAAAAAATGGGGTCACATAACAGGGGCCGCCATCCTACAGCTTTTTACCAACCAGCTTAAAAAATTCTAAAGTGAACACTGCAAACCAGTGAAAAAAAAATCCTGACTCACGCAGACCCCAGACAAAAATAAAGCATTTATAACCTCACCTGGATAAACAGCTAGACATATCTCACATCTTGTAAATGATAGCCAACAATGGCAGTCTGAGGTTTATCTAGAGTCACGTTAATTGTTATACTTCCCCAGCTATGACCATGTTGGAAAATTAGCTACACAGTCTCTGAATCCAGGTATATGTGCGGAGTTGTCACAAAGCCAAAACAACTGTTGATTACGTTACAATGCCTGCATTACCTGAAGATGAAAAATATGTTTCAGTACTGATTGAGGATAACGTTCACACCATCAAGAACAGTGGTATGCTTGTTTGCCATAACTACACATTTACATCTACTAATTATGCTAACGTTACAGTTTTACACAGGTATCAACCATCTGACATACACAGGCAAAAACTGCTGAAATATATAAATGTTTTTAATACAATCAAATAGCCAAAAATTGCAGCTAGTGGATCTCTTGGATACAAACATTGGTACGGTCAGTGACATAACTTTCTGGACAGTTTCATCTAAGGCTATATTCATTTAATATTGTTATACAGTATTTATATAGCACCAACATATTATGCAGCGCTGTACATTAAATAGAGGTTGCAAATGACAGACAGATACAGAAAGTGACACATGAGGAGGATAAGACCCTGTCCTGATAAGCTTACAATTTATGAGGTGGGGGAAGTAGCAACAAAAGGATTAAAAAGATGACATGAAAAATGGGGAGAAATGAGGAAGGGGGTTATTGGTAAATTTTTCAACACATACTGAATTCTGGATGGCAATGGCTTTGTATGGCCATTTCTAGAAGGAACCAAACACCCTCAGCAATATTTTTAACATATGAAAAAATCAATAAATGTATGCAGTTTGTAAATCTTTTATTTTTCAGGAAAATAATATGAAAGCCTGAAATACATTGTTTTAGCACTTGTTTTAGCATCGGTTCTATGAAAAGTTTCAGAATGAACACATCATGGTACTGAGGAAAGAATTCTTGATTAGATACGTGCTGTGCGCTGTATTAATATACAAAGTTGAACATTAGTCACTAGAGAGATTTTTTGTTTTTGTTTTGTTAAAATCATTTCTTAATTAGTAACTGTTGTGATAAAAAGTAATGTTTTTATTGTTCATAGTGAGTCAGACCTTCCTGCTATGTCAGAAGTGGGGTGACAGAAAAGAACAGTGAAACACAATCACAGCAGGAAGTGGAGGCACCGCATGTAATGTGCATGGATGGCTGCCCCCAAAAACAAGTTATATTCTTTAATTCATTCCCAAGTATTATTAGGCTTACTACCTGCAATTCCCCCATTCACCCCCTTCTACGTGTACTAACGTTCCTTCACCTCCTACATTCCAACACTGTTCTGTTCAGGGCCAGGAGGCAAAAGGAAACACCTGGAATTTCCAGGTATGAAGAAATGTGATTTGGTCATAAAACAGAACTTCTACTATCTTACAGCTTACATTTTCTTTTCACCCGCAGCTGCTGAATAGATTACTGTGGAAGCGAAAGAAAGACTGATGGGAATGGGAAGAATTAGGCTAGGTACATACGTGCAATGGTTCTCATCTGATAATCGGCTCAGGGCCGTGTACAGTGCTTGTCGTCTACTGTCCAAATGACCACCCTGGAGGATCGAGTGCAAGTGAAGGGAAGAGAGCACAATGGGGTGCTGCTTTGTCGTTCTCTCCCTCCTCTCTCCATAAAGCAGAACGGTGATGTATGTACATTACTTATTCATGCATCTTGCAGCCGATTGTTGTTGGAAAGGATTGTGAAAGATTCTTTCCAACGAAAATTATTGCACATGTGTATGTAGCCTAGGAGAACCTGTTGCTTTCCCCTTTATTGGCAAGAAACAGATCCACTTAAAAGCCAATAAAGCAGCGAAACCCCCTGTCTAAGTTGGGCTTGGTCGGTCCCTATGTACACAAGTCAGAATCATCGCCCAAGACAAATGGTCATGCTAATCTCCGGACAGAACTTACAGCAGTCACAAGATGTCGTTCATAGCTAGCTCACGGTCGATCCAGGATCAGGAACGACTGCTATGCAAGACAAGGGAGAGTAGCTACTTGCTCATCGTCCTCTCTCCATAGAGCAGAATGGTGCTGTGTCTACGACGCTCACTGGTTCATCTGTTATTGGAAATTATCATAAAAGATCATTCCCAGCGACAAAAATGTACGCAGCCTAGTGCAACCTTCAGATCGGTTTTCCAAAACACAGAAGTGAATCAGATGAACAGGAAATTATGCTACTCGAGGTCCAAGTATGCAGACAACCTCCATACTTTACAGGTACCAGGTGGCTGGGAAGAGGGAAGTTAGTGCTTAATGTTGGAGAAAGACCTCTGCTTTCAATCAATCTTCAAACACAGCAATTGTATAAGACACCCTTCTTCCTTTTTGTTACAACAAAATTATAATCTGCATTAATTATCATTTAGTTATTCATGGTGATTAATGACTAATAATGCAAAATATAGACAAAGTAACAAACTCCAGTCCATAGCAGCCAGTGATACTGGACTAGAAAGACAGGGCTTGCAATTGTTCATTGACAACAGCTAACCCCTCATGAGGACCGGGGTTCAAGAACACAACCATGAAAGAACATTTGATGCTCAAGAACAGCAGGATTTTAATTCCATTCATGAAATTTAACAATAATTCAGAGAATAACATTTTGAACTATGGAACCTAAACATGTTACACTATCTAAATTATTCTTTCATTCCAGGAGATTGTAATAGATGTTAACTCAATCGCACTTTTGTATTCCTCTTCCGGACAATAGGCAATACAACGGGCAATAGTCAAACGATTAACGCTTCGGAGGTAATTTCTTAGGCTTGGGAGACAATAGGCGTTCACCTTTTACATTGCTTCTCGGTTCTTTAGCAATCGCGTCTATCCTGCCAACGGGCACATTTCATGGCAGCCCCATGGCAACCTATTCAACACTACTTAAGCTCCTACAGAAGAATGATAGTTTTAATACAGATTGTTCCTGTTAAATCCTCAAAAAAAAAGAGCTGTAATAAGTCGTGTGGGGCTCGCTGCAAGGGGAGTCCCTACTGATTCATTTTAACATTGAAAGGAAAGGGAGAAGCTGCAAAAACTTTCAAACAAACTTGCTAGATATAAAAAGGACCACAGAACGTACACTTAGCTATGTACATGAGCCTTTAAAATGATCCAAACTGCTCAAGAGGGAATATCCCGATGTTTTGTCTGCCTAAAGCAATCTAAAGCAAAAACAGAAAAAGCAAAAATAGAAAAACACAGCAACATTTCATACTGGCTGGAATGCCAAGGCAACAAGCAAAACCTATGGAGGAAACACTACATAGAAAGTGTACAATAGAACAAGATATACGAGTTACAGCCTTGCCAATACAACTAGAAAATACAGAGATGAGCATAGTTATATGCAATTTAACTATTCCTAGAAGTCCCAGTACAAACCTGCAGAGTCAATGATGCACTTTATTGACAGATCCAATCAATATAGCAATATATAGCACTGTTATAGGAACCCAAATGATCAGTATCTTAAAATTGGCAGGATTCTGATTTTCTGTCAGGTTTACTTTAGAACAGATTCTTTAATTGGATCAAAATATTGAACTAGAAATGAAATGCCTCTTTTGCAATTAAAAAAAGTAACGCCGATCAAGCAGTTGCTGGAGGTTATAACCATCTACATCTAAACTATCATCTAAAAAAACTAAAACAATTTGATGTTAGAATTTTTCTCCATTTCCTGTATGCTAAATATTGTCACTAAGACAGTAGGGTCTGGTTCCCACTAAAAAAGCATTATACTGCAAGGTAACCTGTGCTGGATGTCTGTTGTGATTCTGACCCCATTTATCACACTGAATGGTGCACAGAACTAAAACACACATGTACATGTAGTAGTCCCTTAACATAATGCACTATAAGTGGGAACATCAGACTTTACTCTCTATGCAATGTCTGTTGTCCATGTGTTACACACTATGTAAACTGTACTGAACAGCACTGTACCACATATAGTGGGAACAAGACCTAAGTGATGGAAAATCCTTGGATGGGCAAAGTTTCCATGGCTTTATTTAGCTCCTATTCAGTCTCTTTGGAGATCTCTTGGAGAAATCTTCTCCATAGTAAAAAAAAAAGAAGCAAGGGAGAACAATGATTTAGGTTCTGTGCAGACTTTTGGACAAAGGAAGTGAACCAATCACAGATGGCATATTTGCAAGGAAACGAGGGAAAAAAAAAAATCAGTGCTAGTTGCAAATTGTAACTAATAGCAATTTCATCCAAACGTTTATCTTTATTTTGCATACAATGTAGATGGATTGGAGTTTGTCAGCATATATACAATGTAGCACAGTCAGTAAGCATCAAAATAGAGGCATACTGACAGAAATGAAATAAATGTCAGTATTTAAATTGGATAAAACCTTGAGCCACAATTACATATGTTACAATAACTATTTAGTGCAGGGGTTGGCCAACTCCGGCCTTTAGGAAGATTTGTTTGTTACGGCCTAACGCGCCCTGGCTGAGTCGGCTGGCAACCCGCGGCTCTGGGTGGATCTGCCAGGGGGTGTTAGGAACTACCGGAGCTGCCTCCTTGTTGTTGCTCCCCTATTTAACGCGGCTGGCGTTGATACTTCCACCTGTGCTGTAAATAGGGAAGGCTCCCTGGAGGTAAATCCCTCTCCTCCGCAATGCATACAGAGGAAAGGGATTTCACTTCAGGGGGCATTCCCTGGTGGTGGGCGGAGCCATTAAGGCGGGACTCAGAGCTTGGCCTAATGTACTCCTGCCCACCCCATAAATGGCCTAGTGGACATAAAAATTTGCCCACCCCTGATTTAGTGTATAGTTTTCATCCATGAGTCTCCTGTTCTGACTTACAAAGTCCTAGGAAAGTGCAGGCAAGGTATATAAATGTATTTGTACTTCCACTGGGAAAAAGGAAAAAGAATTTAGTAACAGAAGAAAATTCTGCAATGTTGAATTAATTCTAACAAAAATTCATCTGCTGGGAGAATTAAGGCCCAGTGTGAAGATGGGCTGTTTATTAGGGAACACAGGTTTTCTGATGCATCGTTTTCACAAAAATAATCCCATCTGATGTAAAACAAATGGCTTTCTTTATCTGTTCCCGGTTGGAGATGGCTCTAGCCGGGGAGACAATGAAGGAAATATTCCTCTCGTGTTAACGTCTTCTGCACAGTACTGCTGGGCTTTCATTCTTCTCGCTCTCGAGCAGTCTTTGTCGAATTGCTTCTTACTTGCTTATAATGTCGTTGATGGTGAAATGTTATTTGGCTTAGCCAGCCACACCAACTGGCAGAGATCCTAATAAATGCTAAGCCCTGGAGCCGAGCTACACAACCTGTTGATCTTCAGCTGTTGTGAGCAACAAATCCTAGTTTATTTGGTAAGCTGGGCTTTGTAGTCCCACGGCAGCTGCAGAACAATGAAACAACTCAGGTCTGATGAAATAGAAGATTATTGTACATGTACAATGTAGGCTGCCACTTCGGATCCTAAAGCAGAATTAAAGTTACACTTGTAAAAATTTTGAACCAGGCAGGGCATTATTGCCGAAAGAGATGTCTCTTCTGCAATAAGTATTCTTACCTGCCTGATCACTCCATGAACCTGTCTAAATGAGCTGCACATGTGTTGGTTGCAAGAATACCTGGATACGGTAATGAATAAACTCCCTCATGCCTGCCAGAGGGTTATGTCATCCTGGCCTGGTCAATCAAAGTGGCCAAAATAAGAAGGGAAGAAGATGGTGGTGCCCTGGGATGGAACCAGGACAGGTTTAGTTTTGCTTTAATTTTATATGTTTATATGTTATATAGTTTATAGGCTTTAAAGTGCACATATAGCTGTTTTTTTAAAAACAATATCCGTGGTAATTGAAGTAACATTATAGGGATACGATTCCACTTTAAATGTTTGGCAGAAAGGGACAGGTGATGTCCCTTTTGCAATAACTATTCTTGCCTGCCTGATTGGCACCCATCTGTCACAATTTGGTTATCAGGGATACCCCACAACCCAAGCTTCCCCTGTGGATCTCAGTTCTGACTGAACTCCTCAGTCCTCTGCATGGGAGTTAGGTCATCCCGGCCAATCAAGAAGCCCGAAAATCAGAAAGTGGAAAAAGAGAAAGGTGAAGATGGCGGCTATCGTATTGGAATGGGGGCAGGTGAGGACAGGTGAGTATCCCCAGGGCTTGTTCCACTTTTAACCATGAGTGAATATATGGTACATAAATAAGGTAAGAGAACATATAGGTCTAAAAGAGACTTTTAGCTACCCCTGCCCTGTGCCTCCAGATAATCCAACATAAAAATAGATGATTCAACTAAAACTAAGGCTATGTGCACAGGTCAGATGATTCCCGTCTGATAATCGCCTCAGAACAGATATCGGACGAGAATCTGGTGTGTATAGCACTCGTCGTCCAGGCGGATCCAGGAGCGATTGTAAAAAAAAAACAAAAAAGGTGAAGGGGAGAGAGCACAGAGGGGTGCCGCTCCGTCGTTCTCTCCTCTCTATACAGCAGAATAGAGCTGTATGTACAGGGCTCGTTCATGCGTTGTGCAGTCTTTTGTTGTTGGAAAGGATTGTGAAAACAGCAAAGTGGAGAAAATACCCATTAATTCAATCTGACACCTTACTAAACGTTTTCATTTGCTCCTGAATATCACATTGTGGTGTTTTGCTTCGGATCTATGCAAGTTAAATGCTATCCTAAAATGGCATAATCTTTTTACCAAGAGTGTTCTCTGGAAAACAAATCAATGTTAACAAAATAATGGAAGTAGGCTTTCTGAATGCAGGCATGTGTGCAGACCTCCCGCAGCATCCTAATGCATTCAGGACATGTGCTAAGCTTTTAATGTTCAACTTGCTTCCATTTATTTTAAGTGCATGTATAAACACTTATAATTCGTTTGTCCTACATGCTGATGACACTTATTTCTATAATAGACCAATTATAGGATGCAGAGTTCACAAATCCTTTATGTAATTATTTTGGAAAATATTTTTATAGTCCTGACAAAGACTCCTTCACTTTGTAAGAAACTGTTCATGTGAATACTTGCCCCCGAAGAACATTTTATAGTCCTGGCAAATTTAATAAGTTCTGCAGAAGTTACTTTCAAATAAACAGCCATCAGAGGCATCATTAAAAAAAAACATCAAATTCACTTTATGAATTACAATCATTTCTCCAGTGGTGTCAGGATGACCAGCGCCAAGAAAATATTCAAATAGCGTCAGCCAATCGGAGGTTCAGCTAAAATATTGTACTACTGTCCCTGAAAAAATATGTTTATTGCTTTAGAAATTGCCATCAATGGGACTCACACTCACAATATATATACCAGCAACTGTTGGGGTAAATCCATTCCCGGATGCAGGTATCCTTGCAATCAACACATGTGCCGCTCATTTAGACAGGTTCATGGAGTGATCAGGCAGTTATTAATACTTATTGCGGAAGAGACATCTCTTTCAGCAATAATGCCCTGCCTGGTTTAAAATTTTTCCAAGTGTAACTTTAATTCTGCTTTAAGATCAGAAGTGGCAGCCTACATATTTTTTCATTTCAATACTTGGTGCTACTATATGGCTATACCTCTCTTCGATTTCTATGTCAGGGCAGAGAGGTATGGGGGATAACAGAAAACCATAATGAGCACCAGTGGAAGGCGTATTCGAGTCTGATGCTTTGATCAAGTATGGGTAAAGTAAAAATCACATTTAACGGACCACACTAGTTACATATTTTTAGGTTTGATACAATAGAGATTCCTTGTGCTGCAATATAAGAAATGAAGCTCCGTACCAAATTGGAGACAGGAACTCCATTGGAGACATTTTTGAAGCCACCAAAATATTTGAAGTGCTAAGAGTTTATTTACCACTATGAATCCATTCATAAATAAAACAGCAGCATTGAGAAGATGACACTGTAAATGGTCCCTCAGTAAGACGCGTATTCTTAAGAAGTTACCTACAGTATGGACAGGGAACTGCGAACCTCTGGTCTGCAAGGCAAACACAACTAACCAACATGGGTTAAAGAAAGAATGATGTACAACTTAAGTAACTGGTGCCGATGGTGAAATGTGGTATTTAAGGACATGGTGTATTGTGATAAGGATGTAAAGGATAAAGTACTTTATAAGCTGAACAAAATCAGTGCAAAATTTATCTGAATGAAATGATACATCCCCCACAAATAATCCTCATCACACATTTCACAGCTTTGTCAATTATCCAATGGCAAAACCTTGTAAGACATTGGGCCTGATTTATTAAAGCTCTCCAAGCCTGGAGAGGATACAGTTTCATCAATGAAGCTGGGTGATCCAGCAAACCTGCAATGAATTTATTCCAAGTAATCTGCTAGCAAATGTTTTGAATTCTGGACCAGAACCATTTCAGGTTTGCTGGATCACCCAGCTTCACTGATGAAAGTGTACCCTCTCTAGCCTTGGAAAGCTTCAATAAATCAGGCCCATTGAGAAGCAACACAAGAGAACAGAACACAGCAACTTAAGTAAATGATTTCAATACATTTTGACATAATGGTAAAGTACATTTAAAGTAATACGTCTGACCGTCATTCCAAATGGGGTGTGATGTCCATTTAGTGACATCAGTTTAGCATTTTTTATTTGTATTGGGTTTGGAGACAAATGCCTCCCTGACCCCTATTTTGGAAAAGAAGAAGGTAAAACAAGTTAGATTAAATTTGTTTGGATGGTATTCGGCTTGCTCCTACTTTCTGCTCATTTAAAAGAGCGCTCAAAACTCATTTTTTCAAACTTGCCTACCCATCTTCTTCTGTCTGCTAAACCCTCATTACTTCCCACCACTACATATCGCCCATCCTATTGTGTGTGAAATTCCCCCACCTACTAGATTGTAAGCTCTTCGGGGCAGGGTCCTCTCCTCCTGTATCACTGTCTGTATTAGTCTGTCATTTGCAATCCCTATTTAATGTACAGCGCTGCGTAATATGTTGGCGCTATATAAATCCTGTTTAATAATAATAATAATAATAATAAATGGTAAGGTATAAATGTTGCTTTTCACACAATCAATGATGTGAAATGTCAATGGCAATAAATTTCCTAACATATGAAGAATGGGTAATTGTTCAAGCTTACACAAATAACGTTTTTATTTTCATAGGTCAGGCAGATGCCTAATGGAACAATAAACCAAACCGGGTAGAAAACCTGTTGTGCTCACTAAAGGCTGACAGTGTTTTTCTTTAATCCCATTCCCAACCACCACCTCTGTATATGAATAACCTCAAACATGTGGCCACCATCTTGAATACTCCAACCAATTCTACTACTTCACAGGCAGTCTAACAATAGATCACAAATTCCACATAAAAAAAGCTAACTATAAAGTCAGAAACTAGATTAGAAATACCGGGTAGGAGTTTCTATTGATCTGTACACATGGTTCTTTTCTTAGAACAATCAGAAAACTAATAAAAGAAGAAACAACGGCTTTGTTTTTCTGCTATTCCTATACTCCAGTGTTGATGTAATGAGATTGCTTATTGTGTGGTCCTGACACGTACAGGGAACCAATCTGTTCTCCAAAACTCTGCACGACCGGTCCTTTCTCTTTGACCAGAATTGAGTTCTGGAAAAACTTCATAATGACCTTTTCTCCCCACCCACAGTGAGGAGATCCATGAAGAGCTGTACAAACTTGACATATGGCCTTTATGAAAACATAATATCCTAAGAAAAACATTACAATGAATACAAAGAATTCACAAAAATAAATATACATGTTTGTCCTTCCAAACCTAAAGAAAAACATTGAAAAAAAGTTTTCCCATGTAATGAAATGTATAAAGGTGAACTCTGGGCAAACAGCTAAATACATGAAATATACATACAGGAGCTGTTCTACCTGTCCAAGGATTTGTACGTGTCCATCCAATCCAGAGATGAACACAGCTTTGTGACACAGCACGTTCCCTGTCTGGTAGGGAAGGAGATCTGCTGCAAGTAACATTTATACAATCTCAACTAATCCGCAGTGTGTACATAAACTAGAATGGAAAGTTATATTTTATTAAGCTCACCTGTCTGTTCTCCTATTAGAATGTTGTTTATTAGCTCATAACCACTGCATCACAAGTAAATGGCCCCTTGTGCTGCTTTTCCATCCCCATTCTAAGTTAGATATGGATACTACCTGGAATCCATGTAATATATCCCATTCCTATATGTACTGTATGTTACAGCCATGCAACTTGCATAGGTGAAATGCAGTGAATTGCATTATCTTCTTTTCATGCGCTACAGAACACAAACCCAGTCCCCCCCTACTTTGTAGACAGTTGTTCAGCTGGAATTAGATAATGATTTGTGCACAGAACAGTGATGAGAGAATTTCCCCATGTTTGATATGTTCTGGGTTCAGTATATATTTAGTATTTGCATTACCAAGGAACAGATTGGGAATGTTTTGTTTGACCCTGACAACCACCAGCCAATGTGAACGCTGCCCGCTGTGTACGTAGGAAAGAGTCTTGCAGCCTTTGTTGATAATATGGGACCAAGCTCAGTGAATATCGGCCTAATGTGAACTAAGCCAGAAGTTGATGTTAATGTTTATATTAGCCACCAGGCGGATTTGAACAGCAGCACTGTTGTAGACTGCAGTGCAATAAATGTTAAAATGTCTTAAACAATGTATTAATTCTTTTTATGTTTCCTGGCTAATAATATGCAAATTAGCGGCTCCTAAAAGAGATTAGCTGTCTGCCAACCTGCCTTGGGTCAGATAAGCAACATGCAGGAGAAAAAGAAAAGCTGCAGTTTTATGAAATTTGTCATCCTCCAGCAGTAGGAGGCATATGTGAATAGAAACATTTATCTGGTCTATGCTTAAGATACAACTATAATATTTTAATACATATCATGCACAATCCTGCTAATAATGACATTGTGCTGAACTCCACAAAAGTATTATTTTTTGGGCCACACAGATCTGGAAGGAATATATATATATATATATATATATATATATATATATATATATATATATATATACCCTGCCAACTCACGAGTTGTACAATAAATAGGGCTACAGATCACCAACCTGCAATACATTAGTGATGACATGACTGACACAGGAAGAGTTCTTGCCCTGTCAATCTTACCTTATACAGGTAAATGACTTAATAGAAATCCATTTATAAATGTCATCACACAAGATTTACAAAATTATCACCAAAAACTCACACATTCGCAAAATGTGTGAATCCTGGGTAAAAGTTGTGACTGTGTGTGAAAAAATGCATGACAAAAAGCCTCTAGTATTAGTATGACAGATAGAAAAGCAGAGCTTTTCTGGGGAAGATTAGGAAGAAGAAGAGTCAAAGCCCTAATAAATTTCCCACAAAAAGTTTTTTAAAGTTTCACTCCAGCCAGGAAAAAGGTTAGGAACTCCCCTAACCTTGTGCAGCCACTGACACATGTATCTCTGTAAAGACACCGGGGTTTTTAATTTATTACCTGAATACCTTGTAGCCAGAGTTTCTGATATAGTTATCTGACACCTAACTATCACATCTATATGAGCTTGTTGGACATCTCATTCAAAAGCAAAAGGCATTAAAAGGGAGGCTCACCCCCATTTCTGCCATATTGCAGTCTTTGCTCTACACAGAAGAATTTTAACAAGATTTTGGAGTGGTAATTTGTGCCCATTCAGCCGAAGTCATGAGGCCAGATATGGATGTTGGAAAAGAAGACCTAGCTTCCGGTCCTAATTCCAATTCATCTGGGCAGGTTTGAGCTTAGGGCTCTGTAAAGGCCACCCGAGATTCTCTGCACATAAATCCCCCACTATGTGTTTATAGAGCTGGCTTTGGGCACAGAGGTATAGATATACTGGAACAGAAAAGAACTTTCCACAAATTGAGTACACAATTGTCGGGATGGTGGTAAAACCATTTTGCATTTCCCTCTGCACATACACGGCAGACATATCTACCTCTTTCATGCCTGCTAAGGATGACCACATCACAAGTTACTGTCTTGGGTCCACTCATGCAGAGTAGAATCCAGTGACCTCCTTTTAGAAGACATTTCATAATAAATTCACATTTTTATCACAGGTTTAATGAAACGAGGACCTCTAGTTTTATTGTGTCACAAACCATACAGTTGTTACCATGACCCATGTCTGTGGTTGAGATGCTGCATGGAGACCTCACCCGTTATCATTCATAGAGAATGAATGGGGGAAGATGTAAGCGGTTCAGTACGGTTTCTTCCTGTAGTAAAGTTCCACTTCTGGTTCACGAAGAACCTGCACAGTGGACGGGGCGGCTGAGAAGCTGCAAAAAGCCAACTGCTGGGAGCTGCTTGGGAACGCCTGTTCCCACCACTCGTCCAAACCCACACCATACAGACATAAACCTGTTTGTTGGTTTTATGTTTTATTTTTTACCAGCTGTAGATTTTCTTTTAATAAAAAACATTTACTTTTCATCTCTACAGTAATAATCAAAAATCATTTACTGGCTAAACTAGTGTATGCTATGGAAAATCTGTAAAATTTAATTTTTATTAGGAGTCAAGCAATTTAGTCTTTCAACGGCTTTTAATCAATTAGAAATGCCCTATTTTACAACAGATATTTCAGGATTGTTATATGCTTATAATTAAGATTTCATACAGTCTGCATCATTAAGGGGTGATTTTTCTTTTCTAACAAAGAAGAGAAAAATTGTTTTTCTTACAATGAAAGGTAGAAAGCGAAAATCTGGTTAGTAGTCTGCAAAATAATGCATTCACTTACTAATCCAATAATGAAGGAAACTAGAAATAGTAAAGCTTGTTTTTGATGGGCCCTGCATGTAGAAGAATTGGATGCATATTCAATAGTTAGGGACCCATTCTGCAGCAGGATTCCAAGCCAGTCATTACACTTAAGCTATTGACAATTTATGGTAGGGTGAGCGGTGCTCATGATAATAATTGTTAGTAATTAGTAATCATATATATGGGGAACAATAAAATACCCCATGTAGTAGCAACTAGTTGCTAATAATTGCCCAGTGCTCCATGTTTGTTTACTATATGCAGCTCACAAGAAATTAAGCATGGGTGACTGAGGGTGGTTTTAGTAGTGCACCCAACCTACCAAGCACCCTGCTTTAGATTTACCCTGGGCATAGCTAGGCAAAACTCTATCACTGATTAGAACTGTTCATACGACAGACTCAGAGCTATGCAACATTGAAGCACAGATTGCTCTAGAAGATGAAAGCTTGTTAATAGATGCCATTATTGAGTCATCAGGACATATTTACACACACAGATTAAATAAAAACCCTCAGACAGACATATTCAGTAAAGTGGAAGTGTTTATCAAAACAGATCTGTGCTGTCTAATTGATATCTGGTCCTGCATAAATCAGCACTGAATGCAACCATGTATTAACGATGCCAAAAAATGTTTGGATAATGTGTTTGTACTGATGTAAAGCCATAAATACATATTTACAAACACCAATGAATAAAGTTAAACTAATGTTAAAAGCAATCCTGTACTGAAAACAAGGGCCTGCCTGGTGACTTGTTGACCAACTCAAGGCCAATCAATACACTCCGTTTTGGGGGAGGCAACTGGAAGGGAATGAGAGGTAACTTTTCTCCCAAAGAGCATCACTTGCAAGAACAATGAGTATCTTGAGTACTTCCTATTAGTATAAATTATTTTCATAGCTGAGTTGAGTTATGCTTAAATGCTTTTGCCCCTTTAAATGGAAGGGCTTTTCCAAAAAGACATAAGTAACCAAAAAGGAAGGCAGCTTTAAAATGGATGCGGATACTAGCCCAATGTTTCTTAACCAGGGTTCTGTGGAACCCAAAAATTCCTCCAGACGTTGCTAAGGGGTTCCTTGAGCAATGAGAAATTTGTGCATCTCAGGTCAGTTACCACTAATACCAATAATCTTTTTGCCTATCTGCAAAAATGACATTCTTCCCAATGGTCAGCAGTGTAAGAGGCATTCCTCTTACTGACCACCACTAATGTACTGTGAGCTGTGGGTATAATAATTATAAAAGGGGATCCCCGAGGACCCGAAAGTTATTTACATGTTTTCCCCATTGATGAAAAGGTCAAGAAACACTAATCTAGACATAACTAATTTACTCTAAATTACAAAATATTCATAACCTTTTTATAGAGTGAGAAAACACGGGTGAAAAGTAAACTAGAAGCAGTTATACATGTTTTCTACAAATAATAACCTTCCTACCAAAAACAGATTACATAACGAAAACGAAACAGCGTGTGTTTGTTCAAATAACCAAATATTTAATTGCATACTTGCAATACCTCAATAAACATGCGTGGGATTCCGGTATGTCATTAGGGCAAAGAAGAATGTTTCTTTGAAATAAAATTACCTTCATCAATGACATTTTTGAGGTGGTTCAAAGTCCTGTGGCTTCTCATCATAAGCCAACTACTGTGTAAGCCTCAAAACAGCCTTTCAAAAGGTCCATCAGTTGGAAGTATCACCTGATTAGAAAAGTTTACAAACATTCAGGACTACGCCAACTGCTCAGCCTTTCTAGACGAGCAGAAGAACAACACGGCTTACAATATGTCAGCAAACCACAAAATTTGCCCTAAATGGAGAAACATAGCAAAAATAGGAAGTTTTCAGAAATTAAATTCCAAATAATAAAAATAAAAAAAGTTTAACTCGATTTTAGTTTTTTAACTAGCAATTCACGTGACTTTTCCTATATCTTACATATGGTACAAATTGTCAAAAAAAATAATTAACTGCTCTACATGCCCAGTATAATTCAACCCATGGTCACTCATCAATTGACTGGCCAAAACATGTCCGGAAGAAAGAGAGAGAGGGAGCAGTCATGTTACCACCATGGCCTCATCTCACCATATTTTTTAAAACACATTTCCCCAGAAAATGAGGATTAATGTAGGATAAGGTAAGTGTGTATAATACTTTCACTGACTGCCATGGTTTCCTGATGTGGTTGTTTTCCTTCTGTATGAAAAATAAAATCCTGCACAGAAATCTGCAGCAAACCAGAAGTTGATGTACCTAGTAGTCCTAAAGCTGCTTAGGATTTTAATCTCAAAGCAACGAGACAAATAAAACCAAATCTGAACAAGGCAAATTCTAATAGCAATCATGTTGATACTATAAGTAATTACAAACAGGGTATATATAAAGTGATGGTCAGATTACCTGTTTTATGGGCCAAAGGTGCTGTGCTGGCACACTGAACCACATCTCATTTTCCCTAATTCCTAAATTCAGCCAGTGGGAGGGTCAATCATGTGTGACCACATAACACCTAAAGTGTGAAAAACAAGAGATACCAGACTGCATTTTCTGCACCAAGTAATCACAGAGGTAGATGTAACAGGAAACTAAATGGCTGGAAAGGTTCTGTAGCTAACATGTGCAGAACTATACTGTAAAAAGAAAAATATGAGCAGGCAGGTTGTTTATTGTAGAAGGAAAAAGGTGATGTCCATTCTGCAATAAAAGAAATAATAAATATAAAAAAAAATAATAAAGTACACTAACTTCGCTTCAATTGGTCAAGGGTACCAACATCTATCTTCATCCGGTTGTCTTCCAGGTTCAAGAGCTTCAGCTCAGAATGTCGTATCTTTTAGCTCATTCCTATCAGCTGGTTTAACGTGATCGCACATCGAGCAGCAGGTGGGTTATTTAAGGGACAGTCCTTTCTGCAATAATCAACCTGTCTGCTCTCATTAGTTTATTTTTACAGTATATTTTAGCTTTAATGAGCTATTAAAGCAAAGGGATGGCTCTGTGGTGGTTTCTGGGCTGCATGCTGCCACTATATAACTTTTTTGATGCCCTTAAAGGGTTATGATTTCGTACAGCTCATAATTCCCACATTTCCTTCCACTATTTTTAGAGATACATTTAGGTTGTATAATATAAATAATAAAAATACCTATTAAGTTATTGATAGTATTTAATGTACACCACTGTGTACCGTAATATGTTGGTGCTATATAAATACTGTTTATTAATAATAAAAACAGTATCAAAGTAAAGTAGGTCTTAAAAATCCACAGCTCCCCGTACTAATTCATGGTACAGACCTTGAAGTCATTCCTTTCTAGAAGTTGAATAGTTTAACACAGTAAAAATGATCCTCCACCCCAACAACTATCTAATACAAGAAAAGCAGAAAAAGAAGAAACATGCGTAGAAATACATTCAGATATTTTGATTGCCAAATTTACAAGCTGCGACACAAAAAAAGGGTCTCTGACGTGGTCCCCCATGCTTTAACTTCAACAGTCTCCTGGCAGAAGTACTTCCTAAAAGGAAGGCCTGTCAAGATAATGGCTGATATACAGCCTGCAGAAGGGGCTGCGCTTTGTTTTCGAAATTTGTTAATAAGCTACACAAATCCTTCAACGATAAAATACAGGACATTCACGTACTACTCCACACGGTGACATAAAAAGCTATTAAGAGTTCACCTGAGGGTGAGAGCTCAGAGAGCCGAAAGGAAGTGATATACAAGAAGCTACATAAATGGAACACAAATTTGAACAATGGGATGAAAATCCACTTTCCCAGCTGACCCAAAAGATTAAGAATCATCTACCCTGGGGCTGTTTGTTTAACTATTGAATGCTTAGTAGTAATGTTATTTTTTTTAAAAGCCTGAAAAATAATGCAATAATAAAAGACACAAAGACATTGTATATAGCGCATATGTGAACATGGAAACCCAAAACGGACTTGCTGCCTCTACGTTATGGCGTCCGCCTTTAATACAAGTATGCCAGGGCTGTCTTTGGTGTACAGGGATCAGTATAACTGCATAGACTAACGCACATGGCCATTTTTTTTTTTTTCATTCCTAACCATCCAATATATGATAAAAAAAATACTACAAGAAATACTAATGCCAAAGCCTAAAAAAATTTAAGTTCTATATTCTGACCACAGCACATGGGGGGGGCACAGGTAAGGACTGGTAAACTGCCATATTTAACATTTTTGGATTTAGTTAATCAGGTAAGATCAAGGGTTACAGAGATATATTGGGATAGACTATCCTTTAACTGATCTTTATAACTCTAGAGCAGAGCTACTTCCATGTAGCAAAATGCCTTGATATGAAAGCAGAAATGAGCAGTACCAATTATTTCAAAGAAACTTTAGTACGGTTGTAAGAATTTAAGGCATGGCTTTTACTTCTAACCCAAAAGATCAATATTAATGTTTTAGCTGTAAATTTGGCTTGCAGTAACAAGGGAGGTAATGTGGCTACCAGATATTACACCTTGTTTATTAAAAGGTAAACAAGACTGCGATAAGGCAAATATACCAGAGAAATAGACGTAATTTACAACACAAATCTGCATGGAACAACTAATTAACTAATGTTGTACATCACATAGGACTAGAGAGAGACTATATAAAACACACAAGGCCACCTTTACAGCAAACAACATTTAAAAGTTTAACCAAAAATCCTATACATAGATGAATGTGAATAAAAAAATCATGCATTTGTATGGATTTTAGGTGTTCTTCTGTAATGTTTTCTTTGTACCTTCTCTCTCACTGCTTGTATCTCCATTTACAAGCAAAGTAAGCGTGATGTTGACATTTATTTTTCCATTTTCCATGCAGTTTAATGTATGAGAGATATAGGAAGAAACCAGCGGTGGGTGTTTGTTTGCATCCCAAGCAGATGTTTGCAGGTATTTGTGAAAAGAATCTAGTGGATTAGTGCATTTCAGCAATGGTTGTATGTAAAAGCACTTAACAGGTAGGCCACACTTCCTCTATATATCTTATGCTATAAACCAGGAGAAAAATGGAGGCGGCAAACAGGATCTCCCAAAAATTTTAGCTGTCTTTGGAATCAATCATGTTTTAGTCACTGCTGCAGTTTACCCTTTCTGTTCTGACGTGCAATCAGACTTTTCCAAAAATAAGCAATGGCTGCTTCCATGTTTCCTTCAGTAGTTTCAGTATGTCTCCAGTCTTCCATAAATCTAATTACCACCAGTATAACCACTATCAGTGCAAGCAATTACAAAAATGATATGATGTACCTGCGGCTATCCAGATATAAGGAAATAGACTACAGAGGATTAATAACGCTCTGTAAACACTAATACAGCGCACTACTTATTACCCCTGGGCAAATAATATATATTGAGCCACCCACTAACTGACTAGCCTAGTTCTTTGCGAACAAGAATGTAGCCTGCATTCAAGTTGATATTACACTGGCCAAAGCCATCAAGAATATTTCAAACTTTAGTGGGTTCTTACACTTTAAATTAGGGAAACCCTGCCCATAATTGCCATCACCAGTATCAAGACCTTCCCAGCCTCCTGCATGTATATGCGGCATTCATGCCAATCCATGACTTGACTGAAGTTTTGACTTTGGGATTAGCACATAAGCACTGCCGCCAATAACTCCCAGTCTTTAGAGGATTAATATGATATCCTTTAAAGCCAGATGAGGCATCAATGACTTGCTTTTCTGCAAATAAAACTTAATTTGAAGGCCTTTCCTTTTCAGAGAAAAACTTGCAGCACTAGATAATCGAGTATTACCCAGGCACTAGGAAGACAACAATGTAATTATGTGTGTCTGTTTCAGGGTCCGTTCGTTGCTCTCAGGAGCTAAGCTGCTTCCTGATGAAGCTTTTATGCCAATATTGCTATTCATAGATTCCTCAAATGCCAATTCTTCTTTTTCAGGACCAAGGAACTTTGCAGCTTAATGAATTGAAGAAACACTATATCTTAACAAAGGCTAGATGCTTCAAGAAGCACAAGGAATTTTCATTTGCTTTATCCAGGCTTAAGCAAAGTAGGCAGATACAAAGATGATTCACAGACCTGTAAAGTGCTTTTCCCTAACTCGTGGCAGGAGGGAGCAGAGGATAATCATGTTCAAATATATAGGATAATATAAAATGATGAATTATAAGACATAAGAGAAGACCTTTTTATGCATGTAAAACTACATCTAGGGATCTATGTATAAAGGGTAGGTGAGTGTGGCCACTGCATGACTGTATGCTTGCAACACTTAATAATATTGTAAATGTTTCATAGAGCAAGCGACCTGCAAATTAATGAGTTGGCAGTAAATGTGGGCTTATGCAGCTGCCATAATCCCCATAGAACCAGTATTCCACCTAACACGCAGAAACATTTCCCCAATAGTAAAATAGGTGAACCTGGTCTGACACGAAGGGTACAACACCTGTAGAGTGTTATAGATTGCAATTTCACTTATATACAGTCAGCCTGCGGAAGGATATTGTGTCTGTAAATAATTCCTGGGTAAGTGCTCTCAGGGAATAACATCTTAAGCCTAGGAGGATTTTCTTTACCTACTGGTATGTCTTAGTCCAAGATAACCAGAGTTTATTTGCTCCAACCCAGTGTTCTAAATGGGGGCACCCCCTGAAGAAAATAAAACATTTAGATCTTCAGAGAACTCTTGCTATAATTACTATACCCACACATCAAAGTATATAAGTGTGGTGATCTGTGGGAAGAATGCCTCTTATGTTGCTGGCCAGTGGTCACCCTTACAGCCAAAATATCACTGGTGTCACTTAAACTGACCTAAGACCCACAAATTGCTCAGCAACCTAACCTAACATGCATGTTAAACCAAAAATAAAGTGATCATTCCTTTGTTTAGAAGCTAGTTTGTTTTCCACTGGGGAGATTTACTATCCTGGAGGTGCAACAGAACATTAAAAAGAAAATCTCCCCAAAATAGGGGAATTAAATTCTAAAAAAGGAAGAAAAGGCTTTGGCATACTCTTACAGCTAACCTGACATGGTAAAATCATGCAGAAAGCCATTGCTGAACTCTCATTGGCTATCACAGCTTTGAGATGCTTACCATTCATGCCGAGCCCTCAGGAAATACTGAAGTATTTTGTTATACCCAAGCACTTAAAGAGTTAACATCAACTCATTCAGCAACTTGGAGCAGCATTAGTTATTTAAAACATAGATAGGTTTCAGCGCACCAGGGACTGTTAGCCCCCAGGCTCTAACTGAAGAACACTGAAGGTTTTGTTCAACAAGACAATACATTTTTTTTCCAGATTCCAAAGACTGGTAGTATTTCAAGCAAAAAGGTTCCGAGGTTAAGGAAGAGAAGACGTGTTTATTTGCAGAACCAGTAATAGGAGCCTCCAATGTATGACATGTTACCCAATAAAAACATACAAGCATGTGATTAGCAGAAAAAAATAATGCTGAAAAACAAATGTGAGAGCAGGGAATGACGTTTACAAAGTCACATCTGGAAATGGTATCAATACAAAGCTCTCTGCTTTTCTATGTTGCCTAAATTATCGGTAGGCATCCCAAGCCACAGGGTGTAGATTTCAGTGAGACACAAAGGGCCTGATTTATTAAAGCTTTCCAAGGCTGGAGAGGATACACTTATCAGTGAAGCTGGGTGATCCAGCAAACCTGGAATGGATCTGGTCCAGGATTGAAAACATTTGCTAACAAATAACAAATTACTTTTGTGTATCCTGTCCAGTCTTGGAGAGCTTTAATAAATCAGACCCAATGTTTATAGTATAGGGAGAGTCCTACCTTGATCTGAATTGTTGACCCTGCAAAGATCATATTATGCCCCCAAATCACCTGACTGGAGCACAAGAACTGCTTTTCATCAGGAATAGCCAGTGATTTTTTAAGTATACTTTAGGTTATTCATAACAAGCTGAAGCACTGCGTATGATCATCAGTCATTGCAGAACATGTGGAGATGGTAAGGAGAATGCCAAATTCCAAGTCGGGCCCGATCGCATACCTCTAATATTGTATACTCTCTTACTTTGGAAACCATAACAATGTATTTTTCATAACTTGATATGGTATTTAGATTCCTAATTTAGTAGAAAAACCTACAGCAACCAGTCAGATCCGAGTTTCCAAAGGCCAGATCAGTACAAAGATTAACTTCCAACTGCCAATATTAAGGTCAGCAGAATCTGGCCTACAAAAGCAAAAGCCAGCATTTATGCATTTATTTACTGTCTAGTTAAACTGCCATCCAGTGTATGTTATGTAACGACACAAGGCTGCAATTTTCTCTGTCGAACATGAGTGAAATCTGCTTTGTATGTAACAGATGGCTGCACCAGCTGTGAGCGACAATTCTGGTGGAGAGAAGATCTATACACAGAACTTTGCAGAGACAGTGATAACAACCAGAGTAGGGCAGGATTAACCCACGCACGTGTGAGGTGGGGAAGGGGCGCTGCTTGCAGCATGGAAGCGAGAACACATAAGAATTGAGTTCTTCTGTGAAAACAATGGCAAGGTTACCAAGTGCTTGGTAGACTTCCCCAAGTTGGCCTTGTGCTAGGCCGGCAGAAAATGCTCCAAGGTTCAAATATGAATTCCCCAAAAACAGCAGCCACTGGCGTAGACCTCCTATCCAATTTACAAGGAAAAATAAAGGTGGAACTCTGGGCAGAAAATTCAGCAGTAGTGCAACTTTTTTAAACCATTTTTAGAACGGTGGCTCAGTGGTTAGCACTCCGGACTTTGCAGCGTTAGATCCCAGGTTCAAATCTAGGCCAGGACTCTCTGCATAGAGTTTGTAGGTTCTCCCTGTGTTTTGGTGGGTTTCCTCCGGGTACTCTGGTTTCCTCCCACATCCCAAAAACATGCAGTTAGGTTATTTGGCTCCCCCCCCACAAATTGACCTTAGACTGTTTTAAGACATATGACTGAGGTAAGAACATTAGATTGTGAGCTCCTTTGAGGGACAGCTAGTGACATGACTATGGACTTTGTAAAGCGCTGCGTAATATGTTGGCGCTATATAAATACTGTGTAATAATATTATTATTAATAATATTATTAATAATAAATGTTGAGTTGCAGATGGAAGGAAGAACACATTCCTGCACTAGCCAACAGCATCCATACAGCTTACAAACTCTTCATATGTATTCAATTTCGCTGCTGATTGCTGATATGCATTAATGTACATAGACATGCAAATCAATTGGTGTTAAATTAATAGTCCAATGGAATCATAGGCAGTACCCAAGGCTTTAACAAAATAAATACAAAAAAGGAATGACTGTGCGGTTGACAATTTGAAAACAAAATCATATACCAACGGGCCCTTCACATCCTGATGAAAAAACTGCCATCATTTAGCTTCCTTTTCCACATGAAAATAACATATCACCTTCCTGTTTTTTAACCCCCAATGGTGTAGAAGGCAAGTTGTCAAGCTGAATTACAATATGCACAAAGTGTCTGATAATTAGATGACTGCCCACTTACAGTAATAGGCTGCAACTGGCAATACAATAAATTTGTTATATTTAAAATCTGCTTAATAATTATTTCTGTACCATTCTGCATTGTCCCTACATCCTTCTGCTGCCATTTCAGAGTCTGCCAAGGACCCAAACCAGACCTAGGGGAAACAAATCTGATGAGCAGAACTATTTTCCTATTACTAAGTCCCATTCATCAGTTTGTGTTTTTGTATATTATTAGACACTAGCTGTAATAATTGGCTGTTTAGAAAACCATTAAAAAAATTATTCTGTCTTTCTAGCCAGCTGATGTTACAGTTCTTCCATTAACATCCTATGGCTGCAGCTAGAATGTCAAAAAAGCAAGGCTGCTTGTGTTAAGTAATTGCCTGGGATTTTCATCTAACATATATTTTTGGCTGTAACAGCAGTAGGCAATGAATAGGCATTTGCATGACATGGCTCACTTACTTTGTATAGAGCCCTTGTCCAGCAATGTGACGTCCATGATTTCCCTCATCACTTCCTCTTTAATGTTGTAGTCTCTAAGTCTTGTACAGATCACTGATGGATGTCAGTGGATTGTCAATGGAAATGATCTTTCTTACACAAGGTGCTGGTTCTGTTTTATGGAAAGATGGGGGGGGGACATGGGAGTGAACAATGAGCTGTTTCCAATGAGTCATTTATCAATCCACCATGAAGGATTGATGAACGATGGACCTCTGTATACATAAGATAATGGTCATGCTCGTCTTGGGTGACTATTATGCAACTTAGGCTGTAATCTGGTAAGGTCATAATTGTCTCAAATGAAAACCTAGCATGTGCACAGCTGTCCTTGCGTGAGGTCTTTTAGCAATCCTCCGGGGTGGATCAATATATGAATCAAAGGAAATTATAGTGGTTATACCGATGAGTGCCTCCGATTTGTCTACCTCCACACCAATTTAGTGTAGAGTACCCTAGAATCACAAGATATTACAGAGACACAAAGTTTAACACAGAGTGTTTCATGTTGCCTGGGATATTCTGAAGATATTATTTCTCTATAAATAACACAGTGTCTAACTTCCTTGAAGCCCAGGCCTCAGGTGATCCAGGAAATGGTGAACAATAGGAATCTGCTGAAAATCTAGGTCATAATAACAGACAAGTTATACGAATATGAACTACTGTTTGCTTTACATTCCCAAGGGTAGAGCGACAAGCTGCACCAATCTTCCTTATTGATAATGAATGCCAAGTTGTCTAGGCAGCAGCAAAACATAATCCTGCAATAGATCAGAATGCCCATTCAGATTACTTAAAACAACTGGAATTATTATTTTTATTAAAGGGTCAGTAGTTGCTTCTTATAACACCCACACAACAGATCTACATTGTAATGAAATGCTGAAGAAACTTCCATGACTGACCCGATTCCTGCACTGCCACCCCATATCAGTATGATGAGATATATGATGAGAGGTACCACAGGGTGCAATGAAATGATGAATTCTGAAGATTTTCAGGACAGACAACTCTCCAATGCCATTAAGATTGTGGGCATGTGTAGCAGGAGACTTATTTACTATCTACAATTTTGTTGACAATATTACATTTATTTAAAAAGCCAACAGATTTGCTTTAATAGAGAAATTCCCAGAGTGTAAACCATTACAGACTCCTGCATGTCATCCTCTGTGAAAAACACTACTGCCATTTCCCCCTTCGCTTCGGCTTCCAGTCCTCGGGCTACCATTTGCATTAAGTAGTCATCCACATATAGGGGATCTATATGTTTAACTAATCCTATTCAAATAATTCTGTACTAGAAGCTTCTGGACAGTATGTGAGGGATTGGAAACGTTTCACTTTCAGGATGTAAGGAAAGAGAATCAACATTTTGCTAATTTAAACAGACAGGTAGTATTGTGTGTATGTGTTTGTATAAAAATATATACACACATACACACACATAAATATCTGTATACACACACACACAAATATATGTATACACACACACACAAATATATAAAAAATACCAAAAAAAATCTTAACTAAAACAATGCAGGCAGCTTCACATTTTTAAGGCTTTATGTTGGCTAAATTAAAAATTGCACATAATTAAAATTTAGAAATGACAAATATTCCTCAATTACCTTTTCAATGTTATGATGTTTATTTATATAGATGGACAATTCATTTTTTGTGAGGTTTCCTTTATGGAGTGATTTCTTTTACTGCAAATGTGCAAACAATTCCCAATTTACATATATATGTAATTTACAATTCATTAGCAATGTATTTTTACCAATTCCTTTTCTAATGAAGCAATGCTTCCTTGCTCAAACAGCTTTAGAAGAAAATGTAGCCTTGTCTTGAAGTTTTAGAGAATTATATTAACCTGCTTTAAAACCAAAATTTACCAGACACAGAAAATGTACGATGATGCTTGGGCATCTAGGTAAAGACCTGCAAATTGTATCAATGTTTGCACCTTGCCAAGATTTTAATTTTCGCTCCCATTGCCGCAGGGAAAGACTGCCAGCTATAATCAAAATTTTAACAAATGGGGGCCTGACCACTATTTGGAGGATTACCTCTGATGGAGGTAGATGAAAATTGGTTATTATTTTGTTTGCTTGCAATAAACACAAAAAAAAGTTGAAAATGGCTAATAAAAAAAAAATTTGCAACCAGTTAGATTTTTCTATTTTTAATTCTGGTCAACATGGTTGTTACTGGTGCCCTGTTTTGACACCAAGGACCACAGACAAGGAGGTGAATGAGTCCTGTTCATGTAAAGGTTCCACATGTTGAGAATGAAATATACATAATATATATTATGTATAATATCCATAGACAAATCATACATGAAAACCATTAAAACCACTCAGAAAAAGCTATTTTCCAACCCATCATGGTGGAAAAAAGTCATGTATGGAAATTTTGGTAAGAAAAACTTTAGAGTAGACAGCTATTTAGATTAGACATATGAATAGCCCATAGGACATGACTGAGTTTACTTTGTGGAACCAAAAACAAACATGGAACCTGGAAACTTGTTCAAATGCACACAATGCTTTAGATAGCATTTGCAGCATGGTTATGTACATGAATAGCATAGAAAGGTAATACATATATAGAAATGTAAAAGAAATCTAATACCATGGGCCATGTTTTGTCTGGTGGCGCACATCTCTGCAGAATATGGCCAACACTATAACACAGTCCATGAACATTTTCCATCAATGTGCACCACTCCCTATACTATACACCGATTTTGCTAAACAAGGTCAGCTCTGCTCAAACGTCAATAGGTTGAGTTACAACAGGTAATCCATAGAAAGGGAAGTGACTGCTGTGTGAGCAGCAGCTTATTATTGAGAGCCACCCCGGCCGACTTCTTCACACATTTTGCCATCTCATGTCCGTGAGCCCTGGATGGATGCTGCAGGTTGGTAATCCTCACGCAACACATTCTTCTATGGCTATAAATGATGATTCTGCTCATTTGTTTTATAACCACAAAGCTTCTATGCACTATGGGCCCCATCATAGGAATACTTTCTGTGCTACTTGGCAACCACGCAACGCATTTCGCAGAGCCACATTTGACTGCTATTAACTGAGAAATCCATGACAATAGAATAAAAACATGTACATGCATGTTTCAGTACGTCACAGTTGTGTTCACCACTTTGATAATTGAAAGCAACCAGAAGCAAAATGAAGGAAGGGGCCAATTGGCCCTAATAATGTCGTTCCGTACACAGGGTTTTGATGTCTTTAAATGATTGTTAAAATATAATATAGACTAACCTAAAGTAAATCTTTGCACAATGTGTAAAGTTTTGTTTCTATGTCTAATGTGTAATAATACATGTATGTGGGGGCAGCCATATTCACTCACTGCATACTCAAAGCACTGTTTCGTGTTTTGCCATCCAATATAACTGTGGTTTAATTTAAGAATCATTCTTACATTGCAAGTTTATGATTCAGCTTTTTCATGGAAATCTTTGTGCATCCTTCATGGCTTATAACTTCTCTCTCAACAGATGTTACAGAGATAGCAAACCATTGAAGCATCCAATCACCCAAATCTCTACAAATACAATATGAAAACATATGCAAGTGTAGTTTATAACAATGGGGGCATCACAGCAAAACGAACTTAAAGGGGTCAGGGCAATTTCAAGAATTGTTCACCAATTCAACCACTCAACGCCACTCTCGGGAGACGGCCACATACACATCAATGGAAGGTTACTGCACCCACTATTGAACATTGGGTCCTTAGAAGGTAGGCCAACTAGAATTCATAAAGAATTCCACCGAGATTGTAAGCTCTTCGGGGCAGGGTCCTTTGCTCCTCTTGTGTCACTGTATGTATCTGTCTGTCATTTGCAATCACTATTTAATGTACAGTGCTGCGTGATATGTTGATGCTATATAAATCCTGTTTATGAATTATAATAATTTTCTAGGACCATGTAACATCAGTCAGAGGCAGCAAGTAGGTAACAAGACCAGCTTTCATAAAAAGTTTTACATCAATATAGCTGAGCTTGTTAAAATGTTATTGCGGTGTGCTTGGGAGCTGCACCTGAGAACTAGGAGAGATGTGTCGAGTTATCTAACGGGGCCTGCAAGAGTGTAATTTTACAAAGACAAAACCTATACAGGACAATAAACATTATACAGAATATTTGGCTATTTCTGGGTTCTGTAGAGATAATAAAAAAAATCAGTAACCTTTACTCAAAGAACAGAATACCTTTTTTGTGCAGCACCTCCTCCATATTGAAACAATATGTGATCTCCGGATATTCTCAGAATGACTAAGAAAGAGAAATCAGTTTATTCTGATATCACTGACATTTTATATGAGCCCCTTCAATAAAAATTGCAGACAAAAACATAATATGAAAGCAACATAATGTTCTTTGTAATGGTAATACATTTACCTGTAATGGGAAAAGAAACTTCTAAATGGAAATTATTGTGTATTCAGTGAATATTTTCACTTAGAACTGTAGCTTTATCTAAATGGTATTTTTTAAACATTTTACCTTTGTTATTACAACATATTTCTATTGAGATACAATATATACGCACACATGTATTTTTTACAATATATAATGATTTGCACTCCATTTATACATACAAATAGAATCATGTTAAAAAAATATAATACTATTAAAACATCATTAAAAAAGGTAGAATATAGGCTCTTTCATGGAAAAGAGTGAAGACTTGAATAGCCCTCTTCCTTGGTCATTAAGAATCAAACATGGAGGTACAAATTTCAGTTTGACACACAAAACCTAGCATTACTTTTGTAAAGGTACTAACATTACCTATAAATTGGTATAAAATACAAATAAAAAGGTTCAAAATTATACACCTTTTTTCTCAAAAATAACCACTTGATGACATTTGTTGCCCCTTTACTATTTGCAGCAAGGACAGAAGAGGTCATAAAAAATGACACTATTACATACTTCTATAAACAAGAAATCACAGTAGTGCATGCCAAAGACAATACATCTAGTATTAAATGGTCCTGGTAAGTAACTAATCTGATTTTTCTTTACAACCTTACAGTAGTACGCCAGTGTGGTTGATGTCAAAACATAAAAGTAGAAAACCCTCCTCAGATATTGGTATTTTTGAAAAGAACGGAAAAGTCAAAAATGTAAAAATGATTGGAGTAAATATTTTAGTAGGGAAGTCATTTATTACTGTGAAAAACTTTAATATTCTTGTTGCCAACATACCATTTTACCAATGTTGCTACAAATCAGCCTTCCCTATCCCTAAGGAACCTTTGAAACAATTTCAAGGTCTCAGGGAACTGTTACTAAAACCAATTATTGGGGGTCAATGGCTAAAAAAGTCTCTTTTCTAGTGGAAAGAATTCCCCCCTACAGTGGTATCCCAGAATTATATAGGCATCATCAAATGGGAGGTCAATCAGTCACATATTGAGGAACCCCCCCCCCTTCCTAGCAACCTCTGGAAGAACCCCGGGGTTCCACTGATCCCTAGTTGTGGATGGTTGTTATAGATTATTGGCATATACATGAATATACAATAGGCCATGCAAGCAGCACAAACAGATTTCCAGTATAGTTATTCTATTTTAAGCAGGAAAAGCATTCAATGGAAATCCAGTGGCAGGGAATCCTTATCAGACCCAAGTAAAATATAACTTATCAGAAGTTATTGATACTGATACTTATACCAGTCCTAGACAATTTCAGCAAACAATTCATGCCCATGGCTGTTTAATTGAAAGATACAAGTGTGAGAAAAAATTAACTAATATTACAAAAAATATTAAGTGAGCCAATGGTCCCGATTTATCAAAGCTCTCAAAGGTTGGAGTGGATACACTTTCACTCATGAAGCTGGGTAATCCAGCAAACCTGGAATGGGTTACTTCAAAGTTATTTGCTATTTGTTTGCAAATGTTGTAAATGCTGGAACAGATCCATTCCAGGTTTGCTGGATCACTCAGCTTTACTGATGAAAGTGTATTGTCTCCAGCCCTAGAGAACTTTAATAAATCAGGTCCAATAACTCACATCACATGATCCATCCTTGTGTGGTACAGCTCATAATTTAAATTGTTCATAGCCATCTCTTTGAACTACACACCCCTGACCCTGCAAATGAGATGAGAATGAGAAGTTATGTTGCAGTCCAAATCAGTGAGCGAACAGCCTATGGCCATGATCCTGCTTCTTCATAAATTACATTAATGCATGCAAAACACAGCATTCATGAAAAGTGGAATAAAATCTTCCAAAATCTTCGGGCCTCCATTTTGGCACAGCACTAAGTGTCCATCAGGGAGCTAAAAAAGCCTACACAGAAAAGAAGCATACTCTTCTGTAATTACAGACCCCCGCTTTTAGAAAGGGCTTTCAGAAAAACATAAAAAAGTATATTATATTCCAAAAAAATATCAAGAAACTGCCCTGAACACTCACTTCTCAACTACACTCCCATGCTGCACCAGTACTTTTACAGAAAAATGAATGCTTTGGGCTTCTTTGGGTGCAAGTCATATGACCAAATGCCAGAGCTCTGGTCATGTGATCATTGCTGAAAGATAGGATCAGAGTTCTGGTGCAGCTGCTAATGACAGGGCTTTGCCGGAATTGTTCAGTAAGCTTTGGCATTTGGTCAGCAGCAGGTTTTTAAAGGAAACCTGTGGAATTGTTTTCTGCAGAGAAACCATAAAGCGTTAGGGCGAAAAGCATAAAGTGTTTTAAGTAGCAAGGTATAAGTCTGCTTTTTTTACCGCAAAGTTTATGATTTCATAAGTCATAATATTGCAGTTTGGTGTCTAATACAGGAGTTTTCAGACTGTTATAAAGGCAAGGTCTGCTGGTATACATGGTCCCTCTCCATCTGTGGGGCACAAGCTGATTAAAATGTGTAAAGAATTGCCTCCAGCCACATGCCTGTGGTCGTGAACACTTCAGTGCATTCTTCTGTACTTAAGGGACTTGCAAAGCGCACGGTATACAACCCACAGCATATGTCAAAACGTTCTGTAGTGCAAATATTTCCTGCTTTAGCTTTTCCTTAGCAGTGAGTGCATTGATTACTTTTACAGGAACAGATGATTCTAAAGTGCCGCACGTAAAAGATCAAGATTTTAACACCAGGGAAAAAAAATAAAAAGCCAAAAAAGGCATTAGATAAACCTAATCACAAAACACAGGGGGGTAAAGCGTGAAGCAGCTAACGGAACATTTACACGATAACCACCACCAATGTTTCACTAATAAGCTTTCAAGGACAGTGTCAGCTGGGCCTGTCAATCTGATTTCCTGATGAATCCCCAGCCCAGTTTCTTCTATGAATAGAATTCTATAGCTCCTTTAATAAGCTTCCATGGAAAAAAGGCATGCGATAAGCATTATTGCCTGACATGGGTGAACTCATGACAAAATATAATTGGTTTTGCCATTACTGCCACCAATCTGTATCACAAGCTTAACCCTCTTTGATGTTAACAGGAAGTAAAAGTGAAATCAGGACAATTCCTATTATTGTGTTAAAGAACTTCCACAACGTTCTGAATTAAAACTCTTCTCCAAAGTGTGGAAATAGATAATGACCAATCTGAGTCCTTTTTCATTGATCTGGTTCTTGTAGGACGAAGCACACTTATTCTTTATGTTGTCTGATTAAATGAGCAGTTGTATTTTTGTAGACCTTAGTCCAAGGTCTACATGACTTGGAATCCAGACATGTACTCGGAATCCAGATTCAAAGTTGGGTAGCATTATCCTTCAAGTAAAGTAAGAAAAGTCAGTTGTGAATGATATAGCACAAAGTAGACAATGTGCAAAGGCTTTGTTCTGCAGGTCCAGCTTTTCTTCCATTGCACAGGTGAAGAAGTGGGATTATCAAGCCCTCGTTGGGCGAGAAGAATAAATTGTGCCCAGGTCATCACATGTAAGGAAGTGCTATGCTTGCCTCCATTGAGTTATTACACATAATGGTAATTTTATTATTTCTGATATTGTCATATTACACAGTGCCAAAGAATGACTGGTAGTCAGGGAAAGGTCCACTATAAAGTGTGCTCATTGGGACTGTATCCTGCGTTACACATTCACTGTACACTCCAAGGAACATCACAGGTTTTGGTAGCTTTCAACATGACGGTAGTGGATTCTCGCTTTGTTGGAAAATGTACCAACCAGCATCAGATACAAATTAGGGTAGTATGTCCCACATGCAATTGCCATAAAAGTTACCTATTTCCCCAAGTACATAGTTATGGGAATTCACAATGTGGTTTGGTCTGTATCTGTGGAGTGACTGGTGTTCCTAATCAAAAGCATTAGTACATGCCAAGCGGATCCAAGTCGTAATGAACTCCTGGCACAGAAGGCTTCAGTTCTGTAGTTGCCAAAACTGAAAAATGCTGGATTGGCTGGCCTAGGACAGCACCAAGAGCCTTTCCTGCAAATCAAATATAACCAAAAGTTCAGCTGGTACAATAACAGAAGACACCAAGGGGATACCTATGACTTTGCTGAAGTAGCATTGGTGGTCTAGTCTGCCACTAATAGCTGACCAGTTCTGCCGGCGTTGTAAACCCATTAGTGTGGCCTGACAACGGGGGGGTGGTAGACATGGTATTGTTACAGGAGTGCCAAGCCCAAGGTATGGCTCAGCCCCTGGTGTTGTACGAGTTCTATTTCTGTTAGAATGCTGAGTTCTTGGTGTGGTCTGCCAGTGGTGATTGATGAATTCTCCTTGGTACTTTTATTTTATCCTTATAAATTCAGTGTCCACATTTTCTAATAAAGAAATGTTTTAAAGGTTAACCACAGTGAAATGTCATTGATCCTCAAGGCCCCTCCTGCCATTATTTTATGTTGGGGCTGCATAGTAGAACTGGAATCATCCTGAATCAGACCCAGCAACGCCAACTCCAAAATGTGACAACCAAATTTACCGTAACACTAAGCCTGCAAACACCTAAACCCTCTTACCCAAACAGCCCCCCTAAAGAAACTTTTTGTATATGTGAAATGTTTAGGACACGATACTAACCCATAATAATAATGATGGTAGAAGAACCTCAGCACATATGATGATGTCAATATGGAGGCACTAGATATTGCACAATTACGTCATTTCTAGCGCAAGCCAATTGAAGGTACAATATTATAACACGTAATCATTTCCCTTGGGTATATCACTGATATGTAAGTACAGATGATGAAACTCTCTAGGTAGAAGTAGTTTGTTTAAATTCTTCTCCATGACATGCCTTTGCAATTATTATTCCCAGAAACAAAACCCACACATGCACAATTTGCAGCTTGTTCTTCGTCAAAAGGTGACGTTTTTAAGACATTGCGTTTCACTTAACCAGCCGCAAGATGTTATCTTCTCAATCTCTTACACTTCCCTCTGGAACGGCAAAATCCATGTATCATCACAATGGCGTCTGTAAAGTCACATGACCTGCCATCTTATTTTCATAGCACTCCAGATGTCAGAAGCTAAAGGCATTTACATTACTGCTCAGGCTGCCATTGGGACACAATGACATCCCCTGCTTCATCATTTAACACTTCAGTGCAAACAGCCTATAAAGTGGCATCCATGTGCTAAGACGTTCCATAAAAGATTAAAGAAAGAATTCTGTACCAGACGGAATCAGACAAAGAGAAAACAGCCTACAGTGTGGAAAAAAAAAACTAATGTCGGCTAAGGTTAGCTTCACTGAAAATCTTGGTTGATTTTCTTGTTTAAGCAGTTTGTAAACATGCAAAAAACAAGTATTTCTAAAAGTGCAGCTAAACTCCACATTTAAAGTTTGCTAAATAAAAAAGCTCCCACATATTACTCACCCAGCCTAGATCATATAAAGTGTTTTAAATGAATAGACCGCAGAGAGTCAATTGGTTTCAATCACACATTTTACCAGAACTACAGTGAGATAAGATAAGGCACACTGGCTGCACAGCACTATTTCAGACCTCAGCTTGGCCGTGGTATTGTGTTGCAGGCTCAACAGCCCCATTCAAGTGAAGGGGAGAAATTGGAAACCATTTTGTTCATGGCTCCAGTGGATTGGGATGCCGTTCCAAAAAGCAACAAGTCTCTATAGGGAGTACGGTTTTTATTCTCTAAAGAAACAACCACACCGCAGGCACAACTGCTCTCAAATGCATTTACCCGGAGTTTGTCAGTCAACCACACGGTATTCCCGCACAAATATGAAAGGGGCCCTAGCTAAATATGCTTTACAAAGCTCTGCATACCTTCATCTCTTATATTTTTTTTAATGCACTGAAACAAAGGGAATAATTTGTCCCTTTAAATTGCAACTTACGCACAGTTGGCCCATGAGTTGCCACACACAAAAACATAAGGAAACATTCATGCACATGTACATAGCAGAGGCATGTGCATCCTTTAATCATGCTTATGTGGATAAAACAGTGCAGATTTGAGAATAGCTGAACTGTTTAGTCTTCTTTTATAAAGGTATTTATAAGGTATATGAGCATCAATGTCAGCATTAAACCACCTGAAAATTTATTGTATCATATAGAGGAAATATTGGGGAAGATATCTGCACCCAAGTACATGGTTCCGACAACTGGCCATTTATATGGGGTCCCCAACATTCCAAAAACCAACACAATGCTTTAGAGATGACTGACCCTACATATATTTATGGAAATTGAACATTTTACCTGGAGTTCTTAATAAGGCATATAACGTATACACCATTTGGACAGTGGAAATAATATGCAAGTGAGATTTTATTTTTAGTACCTTCTTATAAGGGTTGCTTTTTACGCAATAAAGGAAATTCAATAGAAAGCACAGATTTTTGATAAACACACGGCGACAATAGTGGAGTGTTTCTTGGGTGACAAATTAATCTTTAACTGGAAACTGTATCCTACTTTATGACAGATGTCAGAATCTCTGCACTGTGCTATAGACACATGCTTGAACCCGGGGATTATTCATCTGTAAGGCAGCACAGTGCTTGAATCATTTCTGGTAACTTTATATTTGATTGGGAAAGCTCGTCATTCCAATCTCACTAACCTCTGCAATAAAGATTTGTTTCAGTGGCCTGAACAGCCATGAATATCCCATTTCATTACACGGGGGCAATACGGAGCTGAAGAGAAGAAATAGGCTATAAGACAGCAGACAAAGGAGGAAGAGTAAGGCTGTGGCAGTGATGCATTAAGCAATATGTTCTCACAAAGGAACCAACAGCCCATTACACCTAGCAGCGGCTGAATCGTGGTCATTTATAAGTCGAAGACACTGCTGATTCACAGCTTTAATAAATCAAAGTACAACCTCACCTTAAGGCCAGAAAAATTCATGGCTCAGATACTCTGGACTGGACTGAACCACTAAAGCTTAAAACTTCTGAAGTTAACAGCAATTTTGTGCAGTCACCCAGAATAGGCAATCACAAATCATTAATAAAGTTATAGTATCATATAGTCAGAATGTTTTTTTTTCAGGTTTAGGAGAAAGTATGAAAGAGGTAGAACACTAGATTGTCCCACTTAGGTGTAACCAAACCAAGAATATCCAATAAATGATTTCCCTCCTCTTTTGTTCAGGCGACAACCTTCTAGTTCAGTAACAACGGTCACAAATGGTAAGTTTGATCTAATATTGGGTACTCGGCAAGATTTGGTTCTAATGATTCTAATTGGCACATACATACAATGAAGTTCCAAAGACTGCCATGGCTTAGAATAACGTGAACAATGTTAATGCTTCTGCTGTGCATTGCTGTGGATGAATTACTTTACAGTGCCTGCAGCTACAGATATTAGTAAAGGATTGCTTTAAAGCCGTACTTTGACATAAACCTCCCTCCCCAAATCTTCTGCAAAAGCTGCATTTTTTTAATAGGTGGCTGAGGTATTTTTAGTTTTTTACTAATGTTGGGCTTTAAAGGCAATTTACTGTTTGTTACATACATGTGTAAATATTTGAGTGTCCATTGTCTGGCAACAGTTAAAAGTCTCTGAATTGTCTGACTCAGACTTTCATTGACTTCTGTTTTGTTTTTGTTTGTGTGACGTGGCTTACCTTATCTATGACATATTAAGGAAGAGGCAGTGTCCCCATGTCATTGGGACACAGATTAAAGATAGCCCTAGCTTTATTATGAGTTGTACAGTCTCCAGGGCCAGAGACTTGAATACAGAAATTACACATTAGAAGTTATAGGGGATGACACTTTATTATTGTGTGTCTGTATGTAACAACACTAATAACCATCCAGATTATAAGGCTGAAAATGCAACAAGCAGAAACCAAACAGAACCTATATAATGGTTCAATAAAGTGAAATGGAATTGTGATGTGATAGAGCACTTTGTTCCTTGTACTGTTTACTCCCTACTGCAAGGGTTAATTGAACATTTTGTCAAGGGGATGAAACAAGAGGAGTAAAGCTGACTTTATCCCTCACTCCCGCAGCTGTCGGTGTTCCTTTCCATTGCACTAGACCGATCTCCCCCACAGCCGCTTCTTAAGCCTCGCTGCTTGCCTGGTCTGACCGCTGACATTATCTCCTTCATTGCAAGTCTATGATCACTGTATTGTACAGGGCCCCATCCACAGGCAGGAACATCAGGCCATGAAGAAAAGGACCAGCAGCATCATTAGCCAGGAGATAAATCATTTTTTTACTCTTACAGTATCAATTTTTAGAATAAATGCCCTGTAAACACTTGGAAGTGATAAGGGAGACTCACTATGAGGGTACTAAAAATTTTTACCTGGTGTATAGCTTTAAGGCTTTATATAACAACAACTATTGGCTGCGGTTCATTGCCCGCACTCCGGTGGCCTGCTGCATCTTTACAAACAATGAAAAATACGTAAAAAAGTCTTATTAGAAATGACTCAATAATTATATTCATTGAATATATGAAGTTAGTTACTTACGGAAGGAAACTGGGAACAGAAGCATAAAAGTAAATATGTCCTTACAAAAGTAATTGAACCTAGATAGAAGAGGTCCTAACATTAACCTCTTTTTCAGTTTTTATGATTACTGGAAAAACAGAAGATTTAAAAATTTATGTATTAAAGCGTACTACATGAGGGATCTATGAAACCAATACTGGGAAGAAAAAGGAGTTTAATCTCCAGGTGCCCCCATATAGTACCAGTTTTCATATGGAGCTCCCTAGCAGTTCCTAAGCTTGAGATGTTTAGTTATACAAATACTGGAAGTTTGGTTCCATACATTTCTAAACTCTGGCGTGGTCAGTAGGGCCACAAATTAACTCAAAGGGCCAGCCAGCAGGTGTAAAAAGAGGAGGGCAAACGTAGATTTCCTAAGTGAAGTTGGTATTTGCAGTATAGAGCTGATCTCAATGGGCTCCAAGAAAACTGGTGGTATGTGCTGTCACCCTGAAGAGGCTTTCCAGGGGCAAATGATAACAATATAAAATATTTGCTTCAAATTTTTACATCTCATTAGCTTTTTGTATTAAATACCCCCGTCCCTCTAAACCAACAAGGTAAACCATGCTATAGATCTAAAACTCTAGGTTCACGGGGGTACAAAACCACAGCAGCAGCCAGCACTTGCCGCTATATACAAGGCCGGAGGGCAAACAAAGCTCCGGCACAATGTTTCTTGCACCTTAATGCAGTTTTCTATTTGCTAGTGAGGCTGCCCACCATAGTAATAGGCCAATAGGAGTGCATGGACATTAAACATGAAGATCAATGAATCAAGCTATTTTTATACAAAATCTAAGTAATAAAGGCAGTAAACAGTTCCTGTTTTTTTTTTATTCAACTTGTTCTTTAATAAGCCAGGGCTGGAATAGGTCATTCATCACTTCAGTACAAAAAAGCCATTTAAACTCTGTATTGAGAACCTGCACATTTTATCTGTACAAGAGAGATAAAAATGGAATTGGCTGGCCTTGTGGGGAATATTTGCATCTCAAACATGACCTGCTTTGAAAAGAAACATCAACGTAGTTTAAAATAGAACTAAACACTCCATATGGTAAGTCACGTGGAGGTGATCCTTGACATGTGAAAAGCTCAGAAAGGTTAGAGGCAACAACAGGCATTTCATAACACAAACTTGCAACAGACATGAAAAACATGCAACAGATTTAATTTTTTTACTGATCTGACTGCAAACCTGAATGGTTGCATGGGCTAATAAACCATAATATTGTATTAAGTTACCTTTCTGCACAAGTCTGGGTATACATTAATCACTTTAGGTGTAACCAATTAATCATCTGGCATCTCCAAATTGTTTATCTGGATTTCTACTGTGCAATTTGATTGTATTACTTAGATATTCATTAGATTTAAGCAGAAACCTTATCGGATGTCCATCCACACTAAATTTCACAGTGTGTGGCAGACACTGACAGCTTCACTGTGTTCTCAATGGCCCTGATTTATTAAAGCCCTACAAGGCTGGAGAGGATACACTTTCATCAGTGAAGCTGGGTGATCCAGCAAACCTGGAATAGATTTCCTAAAAGTCATTTGCAATTTTTAGCAAATATTTTCAATCCTGGACCAGATCCATTACAGGTTATCTGGATCACCCAGCTTCACTGATTAAAATAGTGTATCCTCTCCAGCGCTGAACGCTTTATTATATCGGGCGCAATGGGACCCACATGAGAAGTAGTTTTAAATTGGTACTGCTTCAAGCTGTAAACCATGGCTGTGCAGCTTCCTATAGTAAATATTAGGGGAGCATTCCCACTGGCTGATGATTGTAAGAAACTGCTCTGTCCTTTACAACCACTAACCAATAAAAATACTTCCTTATGTTTATTATGAGAATTGGCACAGCATGGCATGCAGTTTTAAAGCAGACCTAAACTCAGAATTTTCACTTTACATAAAAGGGTAGACAAGCCTTTTATCTAAAGAAAAACTTCTCTTAGTTTGTGTTTTTTTAAAATGCAACACAAAAAAAAAAAAAAAGTGCCGCACTACCTCCTTAATGAGAGCGCAGACCCTCCAGGGATACCTACATCACGCATGCCGAGAGACTCTTAGCCCTTTCATTTGTTTTTCCCTTTCATCAAAAGGGGAAAAAATTGCCGTTCTCACAGCAAGTTTTTTCTTAATGTACAGAAGATCGAGGAAAAAGAGAAGATGGAGGCGCCTGGCCCGAAGACAGATACCCCGGCGAAGCGGGACCTGATGGAAGAAACCTCAAGACAGATCGACTACTCTGCGGGATTGAAGGTAAGTTTGGTTTTTGGTAGTTTTGGGTTTACTTCCTTTTTATGCATTACCAATGTAAAACCCTAAGCATATTTCAGTTCAGGTTCATGTTGAAGCTATTAACTTTCAGATAATGTCCCCTGGGCTTCCAACCACATGCTGGAATAGAAAGAAAAAAAGTGCCATAATTGATGTGGCATCACTGCTCATATGGTGTGTCAATTTGTGATTCCAAGTATGGTTTTGCCAAAGTATGGAGTTAACATACTCAGACATCAAGCATGGAAATCAGTTCAGAGTCCAAATAAAATTGAATATAAAAAGAGCATCATTATTAATGTGGCACCACTGCTCTGAAAATGGCAGGTTATTCACCTCTATATCAATGTGATTTGTGCAACATTATATTATAGCAGCAGTTTATGAAGCATTTTTCAGAGATTTGCGTTTAACAAAAAAGATGTTTCTAAAGCAAATCCTAAACTGGAGGAAATATTTTGAGTTTGCCACAGTCTGAGCTTAACACAGCCTTTAAATCATTCCAGCTTGGTTATTACCAACCACTGCGTCTTCAAATAAAAAAGGTGCCTAGTAAGTGGTCTGACTTCTTTTAATAGCTGGGTTTATTTTTAGAAAATTAAATGTACTGAGAACACATGAAAGTGACCTGAGAAGAGAGTGAGCCGTGTGAAGTAGCCATGGAGTAACTGCAATTTATCTTTTTATTCTATAAAACACCTATCTAGAACATGCCTCTTTATTCTCTGCCGGAACCATGAAAGACATTTTATCTGGAGCTGTTAAATTAACATATCCGAGGAGGAATGCGATGCTTTTTGCTGCTCAGCTTGAGACAAGCACAATGTGACAAGCTGAGAGACCTTGAGATGGAACAGCAGGTGGGAGATGTCTCCTATTGATGCACGATAATCCTCGAATAGATACCCTCTCACCCAGAAAGTTTCCAAAAGAAGCTTTATTGCCCCACTGAAGAGCTCTGTTCTCTTACTTTGGGAAAATAGACAGGGAAAAAAAATAAAATAATACTAGCGTTACATCTAACTTGTTTAAGAATATGTAAAGTAAACTGGAATCTATACCTTTACCCAAGTGGATCACCACAGGGCCATATTTAATTACTTTTTCTTTAAAAAAAATAATATACAATAATAAAAATACAAATTATATGACAAGGTTCTATAATTAATATTTTACCTAAGAACAGATACTGGCTTCATATAGGTTTTGGAAAATTTAGCAGCAAGGTTTACCCATTAAAGCTATACAGTGTTTAACCCAGAGATTTTTTAAGCTGGGTGGTAGCCCCTGCATTATGACCCAACTCTGCAGTAACCACCAAAAAACATCCGGGTGGTTACTGAAATGTGGTGCGCCCGGCTGGGGTAGAGCCCTGCTAAATATACATCACTTTACCCCTCCGAGTCTCCTTCTTCTAGGAATGAACTACTACTGCTGCTGCATTCTGAAGCAAATAAAAAGCAGCAATCTCAATGAATGAGCACTTATAAACATGGATTTAGAATGGTGTCAGACAAAGTAGTACCTTGACCATGGGTAGATGAATTGCACATAACCCTGCAGACATTCCCAATTCCCACCCTGAACATAAAATATACTACTAGCAAGTGGAGTCCAAATTGAGCCAAAAGCCAATGTCCACCTAAGAAATGCCTTTTGTACCCTGAGGACTCCTTAATGTCTGATCAAAATACGTTTGGCAGAATTGGGTGATGATACCTCATGCTATTGGTCGCTGCTACTCATATTTTGTTACACTAACACCAATTCTTTGATACCATCAGATACTGGGCTAGTGCAGAGCATTTAGAAGTAGATTTTATCCCCTTAGCTTAGTTATCGATTACTAAAGTTGCAATGTGATTGGATGGTGGGTACATCTAGACACACATACATAGACAGTTTTGCATTGCCCTATTAAACATGTTCATTTGCCTATGGGTTGACTCAATAATAATAATGTCTGTAAAACAAATATCAAAATATATAACCAACTAGAAGCTTTAAAATATGAAATCTCACCTTACAGACTGGAAAAGTCAATTCAAGGCGACTGAATGGCAAAAATGAATAAAATCATGACATGCTAATGCAGTGGTATCTAGTTGTACCAATATCTACATATGTCCCAAAAACATGAAAGATTCTACTATGAAATATATTACTGATTTATTAAAACGCTCCAAGATTAGAGCAGATACACTTTAATCAGTGATGCTGGGTGATCCAGCAAACCTGGAATGGATTTCTTTTTTCTTCTACGTCTGCGAAAGTCTAGCAAAAGATTTGAATCCTGGACCAGATCCATTCTGGGTTTGCTGGATCACCTAACTTTACTAATGAAAGAGTATCCTCCCCAGTCTTTATTAAATTAGGCCTATAGCCTATGGCAAAGTAGTCATATATTTGACCCTCCCATGCCTCACTACTGGTCTTTCAGTATAAAGGGTGACTTTCTTTTGTTCAACTTACTGCGTTGGTGTTATCAGAACACAAAGAAACATTGCAACAACATACATGGTATGTTTACTGGAAATCAGCTCAAAGAAATAATGCAACTAGAAATATTTTAATAAAGTTGTATGCAACCAAGAGTTCGGAACCTGAAGATAAAAGGCATGTGTTTTATTATTTTTTGTATCTCTGTATTTTACTGTTCTTACCATCAATAAAAAGGCTTGTTAGAAACACAATAATAGTAATAATAATAATAAAAATGTCTCTGTATCATAGAGTATAACTCAAGACTTGTCAATTGTAATCCACAACCAGCCAAGGACAAGTAGAAGACACTTCAGGAAAAGTACAGAAATAAAGAATAGACCTGCAGACAACTGCACGTGCAAATGCAAATGAATACAACAAGTGAACAATGAATAAAAAGTAAAATATTGTAGAACCTTACAAAGCATGAAAGCTCATGACATTTCATAATGGACAAAGAAGGATCAGATGAATTCTAAAATGTCATAATGTGGGGAGAAAAAAAAAAAAGTTTTATTTCCCCATAATAAAGGCAAAAATAACCGAAGAGGCTTCTATGCTAGTCATACACTATTAGATGAATGCTTGATCAAACAATTAATATTGCCCTGATGGAAAAATCCACAGGGGAATATCATTTTTTTACAACCTTGAGCCAAATGATATCAAAGAGGATTTGACAAAATGCATCAGAATGACACCACTATGTACCAGGAGCCATCTACAGCCTCTGCAGCTCTGATACACACACAATAATAAGAATAAACAAGATAACAATAAATAATATTGGTCGTTCCCAATCAATCAACTGATACAAGAATCTGGACAAAACCTTGACTTCATTGACTTGAATCAACAGAATTTTCACAAGCAGGTATTTAAAGCAATACTATATGGCCTCCACCTAGATTTGGTATCTGATACAAATTTAGGAAATAAATCTAGAATTAATCATTTCCGTAAATCATTGTCGCTTTACTGTGAAATAAGCCATAAGCATGTGCTGGGAAGGTGGAAATTCCCTTAGGTCTCATCTAGTACATCATTGATGTGAAAATATGAAATGTATCAATTAAGATCAATTAAGAAAATAAGAATTGCACAAATTGTTTTTTTTTTCATTTAGCCAAAATAGATTTGTCTACCATAACAACATGCACAAGTCTTGGACTAAATTGGTATCCAACAGCGCAACCTAAATCTGTGTCCTGTCCACCCCACCTCCAGGTTACAAACAATAGAAGACATGGCCACCTAAATCAGCACAAGCCCTCCGAGCTTTCAGCAGAGTCTATGGGTCTTCTACTCCAGCGGTCGCCAACCTTTCGGGCCTCACGGACCACTAAATTCATAATTTTAAAACCTGTGGACCATTATTATTAATCTTTTTTATAAAGATAAATACATTTGTAAAATAATGATCTTCCTAATGGTGCCTGACAAGGACTGTGGAGGCTCTGATTCATTGATCAGCTCATAGTTAGGTGAAGTATTACTATTGTTACTATTATCATTAGTTGTATTATCTTTGGTATTACTAACGAAATGCAAAATATTTGTTTGCTTTTTTCACTCATTATGGGTTTATTTCATTCCAATCTAAGTCCAAACAAGAAATGATAGATATCAAACTAATTGATGCCATAAAATAACAATTAAAGAAAATACACAGTAAGGTCATAGTTACCTAAAAGAACATCTGAGAAATAAACAAATAAACAATCGGATGGGAATCGGTATTCGCGGAGCGGGGTGACTGTTGTACTGATGGAATCAATACTGAAGCGTACAGCTCAGCAACGGTTGCCTCATACAACTTAATACTGTCATGTTGCGCCTCCCTTGTTTTTCCGACTCAGTTTGTGAATTTAGTGCAATATAAAGGGGAAAATTGTTATTCAAAATATAGGATTTTATTAGAATAATATTTTTGTTTTATTAATAATAAACATAAAAATTGCAATGTCCAAATTTTTCCACGGACCACTGGTTGGTGACTGCTGTTCTACTCTGTATTCATTCAATTGTACTGGATGCACAAACCACGTCAGTATTGTCCAGGTGCAAATAGACAAATGTACTCTAGTTTATTAATGGTAAACATAACTGCCCTTACCAATGTCGAGAGCATACCTAACAAAAGAAGCATCAACCAAAGAATGAAAACAGTGCAAATGTATGGTTGTCTTGTTTTTAATTCAGACAGGTGATGAAATCCACATTTGTAACTGCAGTCCAGAGCCACTTACAGAGAAGGCTATGGAGAATAGATGTGCGGAGGAGGAGAACACGGAAGTGACGGCACAAGGCATAAAAAAATTAATTTTACGTTGCCCCAAGACCTAACAAGCATTTAGGCTTTAACTTCAAACATTAACTCATTTTGTTTATTGTAAGAGCAAATAGGGCCACAAGGTCCCCACACAGATTCCCGTGTTGATAGTTTCTCCAAATACACAATGAGGTTCTCTCATAGAACGTAGACAAAGATGAGCTATTGCATACATTCTGTTCCAGCTTGCCTTTTCCACGGGTAAATACATTCAATTGTTCATTCAGTTTTTAATAATACAATGAATGTATTTGCAGAAAGGTAGCAAACATATGTAAAGAGAACAAAAACAGATCTAAGCATTCGTTATGCACCTTGAAAGCTATGGGACCAAGTTCTTTCACGTGCTTGGCATGCATATTGAATACCTGGCACATCCCCCACAACACAAACACAAAATGCCTAAAAAGTTTTGAAAACAATGGAATAAGAAAATAGCACCTAGCTCTTATTGGAAGATACACCATGTACAATCACCTCCATTTCCTCCACCGAGAATAAAAAAAAACAGCTTGGTCCCTGCCAGTTACATTCAGGTTACTAAATCCACCAAGTCACTGTTTTTCCAACAGAAAGCTCAAAAGATAAATGTTTCTGTAGATTTAATATTTACTTTCTGCTTTTGAGCACAATGTATGCTGGGAACTGTCACGTTTACCATGAAGCTTGTCTAACAATATACAATACAAAAAATGAGTAAATGTTTTTCTTTTTGCAACAATTTCCTTTAAGTCTCTGCATTTAATATTAATCTAAAACACCATCCACAGTGTAATTGGTCATTGCTGACCAACTCTCAGGCTTGCACACAATACCCTCCCGCAAAGACGGCTCTGCTTCAGAGAATCAGAAACCAGAATAATAGGCTTAACAAGGAGGAAACAATACGATTTAAAAACTTCCCCTCCTTGTGTTTTCCTGTGCTATGCACATAAATCTAGAGACTCTGACACACGTTCCATTCTGCCTCAAACTGCAAAACGAGTAAAATAAGAATCTGTTACAGAATATATCTATATACCCAGTCCTAAGATTATCCATTATGGCTGATCTTTTATTCATCTTACCTAGAGCAACATACAAAAAATGAACCCAGATGTAAAGCTTTACCCTCTTATCAGTGTATAAGATGTTATTGTATGACCCCTGTAATAAATTGTATCTGACCTTTCCAAACCAATTTTAATCTTTGAATGCTAGAAAATTGCTGCTATGTCCAGACAAAGTCCTGAGACCTAATGTTTAAGTGAAACTAAAGTTCAAGTTTGCAAACTAGCGATCAGGCAGATGGTTAGTGCAGAAAGGAACAGGCGAAGTCCTTTATGCAATAACTATTATTACCTGAATGATGTCAAATTTCGCAGTACATGTGCGGCTTCCCAGACAGGAGGTCTCTGTGTTACAAGGAACCAAAATGGAGTCTATGGGCTTGATTTATTAAAATGCTCCATGACTGGAGAAGACACACATTCATCTGTGAACCTGGGTGATCCAACAAAACCTGGAATGGATCTGGTCCAAGATTGAAAACATTTGGTAATAGCAAATTACTTTCCATTCTAGGTTTGCCCAGGTCCATTGATGAAACTGTATCTTCTCCAGCCTTTAGAGCTTTATTAAATCAGGACCTCTATGTTTTGGTGTTGCTCCTGTTGCAAAAAGAATGTGCCAAATAATATTGTTACTTGTGTTAATGGTAAAGTACCATAGAAAAACTGAGATCATACCATCAGTCTGTGCAGGTCAATGTTATAATGATATGTCTGTAAACCTATTCATAAAATAAAAGAGGTTGGATTAGCAGCAGTAAAAATCACATATCTGTTTTGGCTGAGACCTCCAGTAATGCCAACTCCTCCATATGCATTGTGAGGACGGAGGCTGATTTTTTTCATCTTGTCTGGACGCTCTTTTTGGAATAATGCCGGGACATCACCATCTTTCACTGGCCGTAGTGTCATTTACCACTAGCCTGTTGCATCAGAAAGCATTCTACTTCAAATATGCATCATAAAATCTCATTTATTACTTTTATACCTTTCCTGGAGCCATCACAAAAAAAGAGTTACAATATAGCTAAGAGACCGAATAGCATTCTTCGAAGGTGTTAACAACTATGAATTGATACAGTATATTACCAGAGCACTCTGCCACTAAATTTACATATACTATATTATCAAAACATCTATAAGAAGCTGCAGGCATGAAGAAATACAGAATCACTGCATTAATGGGACAACATAACATGCTGCTGTGAGACAGAGAGCAGAAATATCACTGCCTGTACTGGTGATAAATTAAAAGCCTTCAGCAACATTTTATCTTCTCTGTAAAAAAAAGAAAATACATCTTTGAAAAGTACAAATGCAACCAGAGACATTTCTATGCACAAAATCCACATCACCATATACCCTTATATAAGAATTTGAGATATACTAGAATATTCAGATTACAGCAATATACCTCCCACTTCAATATTAATTCACAGTTGTTGTTCCCAGAATTTTGTTTTTGCTGAGTCGGAAGAAGCTGTAAGCGGTTGGTGGCCCCAGTATTGTGACTCAACTAACCTGCCTGTGGTTACTGAAAAGTGCCGGGTGGTGCGCCCGGCTAAAAGGAGCTGGGGAGAACACAGGACCACATACAGGTATGTCCTATACAGCCTTGAAAATTGACTTGCTGAATTTTGCAATGACAAAAATATGCCTTGCATTGTTACAATATAGAATGTTCATGACAAAACAGGAAAATTCATCCTTAATCGTCCCAACAAATGTTTGTATCTGGTGTACAAACTGGCTCACATATGGTAAAGCTGTCTAAACATTCTCATGTATGCAACAAAGGTTATGGCACCAGAATGGAGGGAGATACAGAGGTATATTATGTTTTCTATATATAGGGATTGTCATTAGGATTTTCCATTTATTTCCATTATTTATTCAATGTAATTATTTTATGTATTTAAAAACACAAATGGCTTAAAGTGATTAAATAACATTGCTTAAAGAGCACCCGCCCCTGAATTATGCACATATTTTTTTTTATTAAGTAGAACTTTAATTAATATGTATTTATAAAGCCCCAACATACCAAATATTAAAACAAGTCATCTCTGACCTTTCAGTTGGTTTTGTGACATCCTTCCCGTAGTGAGCAGAGCTCAGGTTATGATGTGTGAGCAGCTATCAGTAATGTAAGTCTATCCTTAATGACAATGTGCTACTAAAGGTGTGTAAATGACAGGATGGGCTCAGAGAAAATTGATAAATACCCAACAGCACAAATACTTTAAAGTTTTAAAGAGTTGTATTTAGGCATAATGCCAACTCAACACAGCAAGAGGACAATTTAGAGGACCTGGACTGAAAAATTAAAGATTTGCTATGTGACAGGCAACATCTACAAATGTGACTATTATAATTATTAATAAACTATGTTTATAAAATGGCACCATGTTACGCAGTGCTGTACATTAAACAATCAATATCCTGGCAGCATTAAACCCCAAACAATTTTTAAGCTAAGTGTAAAGAAATTGTAGGCGGATGGCAGCCTCTGTATTGTGACCCAACTCTTTAGTAACCACCCAAAAACAGCAGTGGTTGCTGAAATGTTCCAGGTGGTGTGCCCGACTAAAAGGGCCTGCAGGGAACACTACCTGGTAAATAAGCTGGTCTTGAATTCCTCCCAAAAAGTAGTAATAAACTTTATAGCATGTGACTGCATACACACTTTTATTCTGTAGTCCAATAGCTTTATATCTGCAGTGTGAGACATCAAAGTGACAACTCTTCTCATTTAGCAATGTCAGTACAGCATTGCTTGTTATTCTCATTGCTGGAGTGAAAACTGTTCCTGTAAACCAGCAAGACAAGAATCTCCATGCTTCTCCTGCATTCATTTTTTTCCTCTATATACAGAAACAACACATTGTTATTATTTAATCTTCTATATACATTTATCTTATATTTAAATAGAACAGTATGAATGGCTGCCAACAAATACAAAGAAGCTCCAAGTGATAGTCACCTTTTCTTTTTGGAGACAGAAATAATGTTAAGCTGTTATCAGAGATCTGAAGCTAATAAGGAGTAAGGTTAATGAGCAAACAACTAAAATTTAACAATGAGTCATTTTCAAAGAAAATACTATTTTGAGCATATATAAGTATTAAATAATATATGTAGAATGGTATACCAATCTGCTCTATATGTATGGTAATAAATAACAGACTTTTTCCAGTCTAAAATAGAAAGTCTGCCTGGACTCCCTGGACCCCCTTCCCGCTACTTAAAATTCCATTAACAGGTAAAAAAAAATGGAATCAAACTGTACCATACACCCATCTTTTCCCAACAGAACCTAGGCAAGGGTGGTATTAACCATCCTAGAAGATTCCCATGAGATTTCACAGCTGTGTTCTACAGGGATTTTCCAGGAATGACAGTGACCTTACAAGCAGCAGGAGTAAATTACATTTTAATCCTGCTTTTCTTCTGTTAGAATTCAATTATTTCACACAAATAAATTGGGTTTATGTATTTTATATATTTTAATGTGGACATATAAAGCTTTGTACCTACAGACTTTAGCATGTGAAAAAACAATGGCTTTTGCTTAACCTCTCAAAGCTGGAGTTGAATGGCACTTTAAAGACTTCAATAAAGCTGTCTGAAAGCTTTGCAAATGTTTTGCTGTACACACTGCTCTTATATAGACTAATACAACAAGAAAGCACGAAACTGATTAATGCAACACAACACAATGTCAACGAGTAACGCAAAAACAGAACATTAAATTACAAAGGATACAAGTGTTTATCTGGAGGCTCTTCCCATTCACAAGGCATTTTTATCAAAACAATAAAAAAAAAATCTGTAATGCAAAATCTTCCAATGAAGAAAAAATATGAAAGCAAATAATCATTATCCAATCAGCAAATATGAGTGATCTAATATTTATAGCAGCAAATCCCGACTCGCTTGCTCAATAATTACCTTTACATGCAATAAAACATTAATTAGACATTGCTTGTCTTTCGACAGAAATAAACATTTATTTATTCTCTGCCAATGCTGAAATAAAACTTTCAGTAGAAAGCCAATAAAACAATTGTAAAACACCGGATGCTGAAGAGAAAGAAAATCCTTCATTCCATTTACATTATTTCAATGAAAGTATAAAATTATTTTGCAGAACAGCTATGGTGTCTAACTGTGATATGCTCAGACGGCACAGTATGAATGTTGTGTACAGCAAGTTTTAAACATTAAAAATGAAAGTATTGTATATTGTCAGAGAGAAGAAGGTATTCTAAATGATTGGAAAGTGACATAGAGACTTTTATAGTTTTTAGTATAGAGGGAGAAAAAAATCAGGAGAGATAAGTGAGACTACAAGAGAGAAAGAGAGAGAGAGAGAGCAAGCAAGAGTGTGAGAGTGTAGACAGAGAGGGAGCAATAATAAAGATAGTAGGGAGAGAGAAAGAGAGCGAGATAGAGAGAGAGCAACAGAGAGCACGAGAATAAAGAGTGACATAGGGGCTGATTTATTAAAGCTCCCCAAGGCTGGAGTAGATACACTTTTATCAGTGAAGCTGGGTGATCCAGCAAACCTGGAATGGGTTTCTTAAAGTCATTTACTATTTGTTAGCAAATGTTTTCAGTCCTCCAGTTTTGCTGGATCACCCAGCTTCACTGATAAAAGTGTATCTTCTCCAGCCTTGGAGAGCTTTAATAAATCACCCCCATAGAAAGAACTGAGAGCAGCCGAGACAACAAGAAAAGGAGAATGGAGAGCAAAAAAAAATTTTAGTTAAATATATAGAGCAGTATTTCTAAACCTTTTAAATGTGTGTGTGTGTGTGGGGGGGGGGGGGGCTGTGAAATAACTTTCAGGTCTTTAGGGAACCCTGCTATATCCACAGCCCGAAGTATATTAGCATGGTGGTCAGAAAAATAAAGAAGCATTTTAAAACTTTGCCTGTGCCGTTTAATAAATCTCACCCAACTATAAATCTGTTCATCACTAATAATGTTTGTTGAAATGGAATATGAAGTTTTATTTGTACCTAGATTTCCTCCTGCCATTTTTCAACTAGCGTAATGCAATATATTCAGTGAAAGAAAACTGAAGAGGGAACTCTCCACCAGCTTGCATAATGGATTTTACACCTGTTTTAACATAGCTATTAACATTCAGTAAATTTCACTTGTGGCCCCTATGAATGCTGTCTGAAGCACTGCAGAGAAGTCCCTTTAATGAGTAAATACTCCTTTGATGCAGCAAGATTTTATAGGGCTCCCTGCTTCTCCTCCCAGTTTTATAAATGCCAGTCCCATGCAGTGGGATACTGGGAATGCAGTCACAATCTAGTCTGCTAGGGTTACACATGTGCTGTACTCTCTATACAGAGTTCATATCAAACCAGAGCACCAATGGTCTATGGGATTCACAGGAGACTGCACAGGGCATGCAGCTAGGTGTTATATGAATGGCCAGTTGTAGGGAGACAAAACAACAGTGTCTATGAAATATCAGCAGAAAACTGGAAATACAGTGATAGTTTTATCCTGTGATCCTCTTCCAGCAGATAAAGGTAGATCTCTAACAGCCGAAGTAAAGATCATCTTCAAAAACTATATTCCAATCCGATTGGCTTCCAATCATGTGATCATTGTGTCAGCTGTATGGTCACATGCTTGTTGGAGGCTTCATTGTGAAAAATAAGGCCTTCAGAGCTGCAGTGATCATTTGCGGCACTATACATTTATTACTTTTATGTAAATCAACAATATTAAAAAAATAAATAAAAATGAATTGACCCAAAGCAAGTTCTGACTGTACTTGTTGCACGTTTCTTCTGGGCCAGTCACAAGGTATTAAACCCAAAAAGCCTTGAAATAGGGGTCAAAAAGGATCAGAAGGTTTTTACTGCCATCTTTTTAGGAGATTTATTCTTGTTTTGGTGATCACTGCAATGGAAAGTCCAACATTTTAAGTTGTTACCAAAACAGGAATAAAATGGAAATATTTCCAATGGATGTAGTTGCTTCAGTGAAAACCAACTGTTAAAAAAAGAGGATTTCCATCACTTTATCAATATCTCCTCTCACTTCCTGTTGTGTAAGCAATGGATAATTTCCCCAATGGCATACAGATGGCATAAACAAAAAAAAAACTATGGAGGTTTTTTTTTATTCTCTTTCCTATCCAAAGCTAAAAAAAGTGTTTTAGCTACACTTTAATCTAGCGTTTCCTGACTTTATTATCATGAGGGAACCCCTTGAACACACTTTCAGGTTTCCAGGGAACCCTTAACAATATTCACAGCTCACACTACATTAGTGTGGTGGTCAATAGGAAAAATCCCCCTACATTGCTGGCCAGAGGGAAGAATGTCTCCCTTATAGATAGCCAAAAAGGTCATTGTTATCACCTAAATTGACCCGAGAGTCATAAACTGCTCAAGGAACCTCTAGCAACCTCTGGAGGAGCCCTGGATGGGACCCTGCTTTATTCTAAGGGTTCTCTTTTGAATTCTCCCACATAGGAAATGGTTATCTATAAATATTTTTCTCTCCAGACTGCAGAAAAAGTTTGAAAAAACAGAAGATAACTAAACAACCCCTATAGCCTGTAGGATTTTCCACCTATTCAGCATGGGTTTATTATCCATCTGGAATGCTCAACAACCCCCTCCTCGCCAATAGCCAGACACCTAAAAAAATAAGAGGACATGTTTTCCCTGGCCTTACCATGTGACTGAACCACACACAGGGCAGACGTAGTATCACCCCTCCCCAATGAGATCATTGACATCTGGATTACATGGAGGCCGGGATAAAGTGAACCTTTGAAGCAGAAAGCATAGAACCGGCTGAGTGATTGACAAACAGAGACTGCCTAAATCGCAGAGGTAAACACTGTGTGAAAATGACAGGCTAACCGCGTGAAAGTAATTACTGGGTGCGAAGCAAATGAAAAACAATACGCGGAAATAATGCTTTGCCTTGCACAGGTACACGAAGAGGCATTACCTGAGCCAAGCCATTGTGAAGAAAATTGCCAATTAGAATTAAATACGCTATGTAAATAACTTTCCCTGTACAGACTTGTGTTATGTAGTTATGTAAAGGATAACATGACCTGAGCATTTAGGCCTCTGATATCTCATACACCCCGCAGTCAGGGGCAGATTTGCCCTGAAACCCTGCCATGGATCTCTGTATGCCGACACAACATAAAGATAAGCGAATCTATGTTAAAACACTTGGGGGCTATTTATAAAGCAGGTAAACACACATTCACTGAATCATTCTCAGGTGGAGAATCTTCCAGGTCCATGGCAGTAATTGATTCTCCCCCAGCTAATGTCAAAGTCTACCCTTTAAAATTAAACCCCTTTAAGTGTCTGTAAACCCTAAAAGTAAAATTGTATGAATGCATTGCTCTGTGTTACCTTTACTTGAGATATATATATATATATATATATATATATAAAATTGTTATACCTTCAATAAGCAGCACAAATACCTGGTGATCGTGCCAGTTGCCTTATCTTCCTCTTGCATACTGACCACATTGTGCAGGGAAGTAGATCTGTTTTGATGCGTTTACTTCAGCTTTCTAAATGGAGCTACATCCTATGGCCCTGATTTATTAAGAAGCTGGGTGGTCCAGCAAACCTAGAATTGATCTAGGCCAGGATTCAAAACATTTGCTAGCAAATAGCAAATTAAATTGTAGAAGTCCATTCCAGGTTTGCTGGATCACCCAGCTTCACTGATGAAAGTGTATTCTCTCCAGCCTTGGAGAGCTCTCATAAATCAGGCCCCATACGTAACCTACTAAAGTTACATTGGGGCATGTTACTGCCGTCAACATTTGACAATCATGTAGGTGGCCCACCTAGAGTGGAAGGGAAGAGATTGAGACCTGGATTTCAATTGCTTTTTTAACCCCAGGACTATAGGGAATGAGCCCTCTACAAAGGTGGGAAGACGTCCAACTTTGACACCCATCATAGAAATGTAGATTTCCCTTTATTTTTTGTGCCAGTGACAATGGACAGCAGAACAGATAAACAAACTGAACAAGGACTGAGAGGAACGAAAGAGCCATCAGAAGCTTCAAAGTTTTCCAGAATTTGTTAGGCCAAAAATGTGAGATAATATCCCTTCTGCTTATATTCTTGAAGATCCGACTAAGCAAACATAACAGCAGGATGTAGTTTGGGTAGAAAACACCATTTAAAGGCGTCAGGTCCTGGTGGGAATATTAGCTTCTCTACTAGTGCATGGAATATTAGGTTAAAACAAGCTACACATTAAGTTAATTTCCAGATCTCAATCTACACCAGTTTTAACATGCAACGTGTATTAGACATTCACTGCCATGCATCCCCTTGGGTTTCATGATTTAGGAACTTGTAGTAAATGTCTCTGCCTACACACAAACCAGTTCAACAATCCTACAAGTTTATTAGGAATAGCCCAGTGTGCAGGCATCCCAGTCTGAGCCAAACTATGTCAGGCCATTCTTTTTCTTTACCAATAGGAAATAACAATGTCCAAAACTTTCACCCTCCAGGCCACGTCAAAGGATCACAACAAACCTGCCCACGTCTGGAGTGAGATAGACAATCTTTAGGCATGAGAAACAGGGAGCAGATGTTTTTGCTCAGCAATTCCATTTTCACTCAATTGCTTCCAGACGGTTTAAAACAAAAAAAAAAGTGGTATTCCAGTCACAGAAATGAGTAGGGCACCATCACCCCCGCCGCTCTGGAATGTGGAGACGTATCGGTTTTATTTCCCATATAGCTCGTGTTTTGTTACAGGAGACTTATTTGGTAATGAGGAAATCCAATATAAGTTAAAGCAAGCTGAATTTATTTAAAATAGAAACTTTTCAATTCCATATACAAATCAAAGCTACCAAAAATAAGGTCTTGTGAGCTCCGGAAAGAAGGTCCAAAATTATATTTGTTTTTTTGAGTTGACTTTTGGAAGGTTTGACTACTTTTTGTTTTTAATTTTGGGGGTGAGATCTGCAAAGTGAACCTTGTATCTTCATGCAAGGTCTGTGATTGCTGTCAGGTCAGTTGTCACAGATAACATTTCTGGCATGGTGGCCTGTATGGTGTGACCGATGTCATCCAATAACGGTTAAGCCTTTTGTACCATCCTGATATGAAAATGCTGAATATTGATTTGTGACTGATGTTTTTATTTTATTTTTTACTTGTGATTATATAGCACTGAAAAATTAAACAGAGCTTTACAAAGTCCATTGTCACATCCCTATTTAATGTACAGCGCTGCGTAATATGTTGGCGCTATATAAATCCTGTTTAATTAATAATTAATTAATCTCTGGGATCTGCATAATCACGGCAGCACGGTGGCTCGGTCAATAGCACTCTGGCCATTGCAGGGCTGGGTCTCAGGTTCGAATCTCAGTCAGGACAACTATCTGCATGGAGTTTGCAGGTTCTCCTCATGGTAGTACTCCTCCCAGGTACTCCAGTTTCCTCCCACATTCCAAAATCATGCAGTTAGGTAAATTGACTTTCTCCTAGAATTGTCTGTAGACTTATAGACAAAGACATATGACTATGGTAGAGACATTAGACTGCAAGTCCATTTAAGGGATAGTTAGTGATTTGACTATGGACTTTGTAAAGTGCTGCGTAATATGTTGGCACTATATAAATACTGTGGTGTAATAATAATAATAATAATAACAAATATCGATATGAGGGCCCAGTCATATTGTTCCATTTCCATGCAGTGAGGTGGGCTTCTCAATGAGCTATATTAAATTTTCTTCATATCTGTGCATTATGGTACGCAGGCTATGTAGGTTGGTGTACCCTTCAAAATGAATAGCACTGAAACACTTGATTTGTTTGCGTTATTCCAACACAAAGGTGAATGGGCCCCAAACAGCATATTCAAACCACTGATATATAATTCAAAACACAATCTACTAAGGAAATGACATGCAATAAAATAATAAACTATGCAAACAAAATGTCTATTCTTGGTGGGTTGAGTATACAGTCATGAAAATTTACCAGCACAAACGTAGCAAATATTACCATGTATACCCGAGTCTGTACTATACGCCACTCAAAACAGCCGATCCCAGATTGAAAACCGTTTACTGTCATCACTTCTAACAAAAATTTAAGAAACTTATAATTAAGCCAAATTGGAATCAAAGTTATCAGCTTAAAGAAGACCAAAACTTTTTTGACATTATCTGTGATCGTCTCCCTTGCGGAAGCTCCTTAAGTCACCTTTTAACACGGCAGGATCTGAATGCAAGCAATGCTACAGATTGGCTACGGAATCAGATGCAACCAATCAGTAACACGGCCTGCACACATCCCACCCAACAGCTTAGCACCAGATGTAAGTGTTGGACCAGAGACAGAAAGCTCGGAGCTGCTGACAGGTAAATATAACAGAGTGTTATGGCAGGATGGATTACAGAGGAAGTGGTGGGGTTCAAAATAGAATAATATGAAAAGAACATTAGGTTAACTATTTGATTCTTCAAAAAATATCAGCAAACCCCTTAAATGAGAAGGGATGATAGAGTGCAACAAAAATATTACCACACTCAGCCTTGGAAAGCCATTGATAAAGCCTCTTCCCTTATCCAGTAAGGAGTGCCAACTGGGTCTTCCAAAATTTGAAATAGGAAGAGCTTCCAAAAGACTTAGAAAAAGAACAATGTGCCAGTGGGAGAGGTTCAGGTGTAAGCTGCGATTCACTGACCGAGTTATCAGATACTCATTCCAGAAGAGTAAATCAGCTTCAAATCAGAATCTCACCCCTTATCATCTGCGTGATATAATGGAAGCTCTGATTATCATCCTTCCAAGCAATATGAGGGCTCTTCCACTATCACAATCCTTAATCCAGCCGTTTCAGGACTCTTAGCCCTCATCAGAGCCACATATGGAATTCATTGCTTCCATGGAATGAGAGACAACACAAGCGGCAATGTGTACTGAGCAGCAATGGTGTGCAGTTTGGAGCACTGACAGGTATCCATGGCACATATAAAGCACTCTTACAATCCAGCACTGACTATATATTATACTGTGGGCACCATGGTGCTATTAAATCAGTGACAACCGTGTGTTATAATATTATATTACATAGTGACATGTTCTGAAACATCAGCTAACAGCAAACTGCACTTATAAAACTCCGGCACCCAAGCTGGAGAAGACGTTAAAAGTGTATAGTATTTATAATACATATTGTTTATTATTTCGGGAGCATATTAGTAAAAAGATCTCAGAATTTGCAAGTTTCATACATGCTCCTTACAGCAGACAACATTTAAAATCCTTCTGTGCAAAGCCACAGCTGTAAGCTGCCAAACTGACTCCAAAGCCACGTACTAGATCCTGGGCAGTGATGCAGCCGCCACTATCCTGAGCCATGTTCAGCTTGCATCTGAAAATAAATCTTTAGGATATATTCTTTTAAAGCAGAACTAAAAGTCAGATTTTAAAAGAGGGTGGATAGCCAGGATTTACTATGCATGTTGCTGTTCTAGCTGACCTGACTCCTCTAGGGTACGCCAAGCATACGCAGATAAGCGCGACGCAATGACATCACTGCAGCTCAAAAACTCCCGTGCGCATGCGTTGCATTATAGCCAAGAAGCTGAAGGCGTTGAAGAAGAAAACTAAAGCGCCTGCCAAGGAGAAAGAAGAGTTTACAGGGCTGAAAGGGATTTCACTAAATGGTGATAATGTGCAAATATACTGTATGTATAATAATAAATCTATATATATATATAATAAAAGCTGAACTGTATGCACATACCACCCATATAATAGCAGTCAGGTTTACCTATATATCTAAAGATTGATTTATGTCAGTGAACCCCAGACACAAGCTCCAGGAATGTATATGTAGGGCTCATGGTCCCATTGCATCTCAGTACTACTCCTCATATCAGCATACGCTTGTCCCTGGCACGTATTCCTTGTACGTGAAACGTTCCATATCTATAACTCAACCTTGCTCACTTAATTTGTACAACGCCACGGCTTAGGATGCTGGATAGCATAAAACAAGCAGAATATAATGACTTTATAATCCGAGTGTAAAAAATAAAATACAACTATACACCATTGTGTACTGAGAAGGATCGTTTGCAATGTGTCAGAGAAGTTCTATCAGGCTGGATCTAAAAGAAAGGGAAAATGGGGCAGTGACACAGGAAGATGAAATAATCTGACAAAAGGCTAAATATTCATCATGACAACATATACACAATCTCATGTAGATATGGAAAAACATGGCGTATATATTATTACAAGATTATCTGTACATAAAGTTTGGCTTATTCCATGAAGTCTTCCCAGGAGTCTAGACAGTAACCCCCCAGGGCAGGACCCTGCAACCCACATTCATGCCTCTGATCTCAGATTTTTGCAATCAGAGGGGTTCCGCTGAGATTTATGTCAGTCTCCAGGAAATAAATTCAATGACTACCCTGCAGTCTGGTGTTTATTATATTTTAAGAACTACAAAACCCAGCGCTGCATTATACAAAAAATTGTCATGTTTCACAAAAAAAGAAAACATTTTTTTTTTTTTTTT
>NC_092862.1:23336955-23351469 GCF_032062135.1 Pyxicephalus adspersus
TTTGTAGTGGAGGGGGCTTTTTGCAGGAAGTGGGGGAGGGGGGATGTAATATCATAAACACAGCTGAAGCTCTGGGGGGCTTATTTTTTTTAGAAGTTTGGTGAAACTCCTAACACCAGCGACAATAAATCCAATGATAATCCGTGCTTTGTGATTCCTAAAAATAAAAAAAAATTCAATTTTAAAAAAAGTGGGGGTCAGCAGATCTACAGAGGAGACTGATCTGTAATATATTACCGAATTTCTTTACTTCCAAAATATAAAGGCGATCCTCTGCCAGGAATGGCAACCAAATACAAATCTCAGGCAGATAAGATTAGAGCTCATTAGCTTTTAAATATTCCCTATTGCAAAGTCTGTATTGGGTGGAATTATCCTAATGACTGCTTTGTTTACAGGCTGATTACAGATCTGGAGAGAGAATCAGCATGCTGCAAGTTTGTTGTGACATCCATGGTTGCTATGGGTAACAGCTGCACTTTTTTCCTTCTTCTATCACCACCTAGCCATGACCACTTACCGTTTCCCCAGACACAAGGGCCAGCCAGGCAAAGCAGAGCAGGATCCATATATTCCTCATGATCAGACCCAGACTAGGGAGCAGGCACGATGGAAAGTTGTTGACTTGTTGCTATAGGAATCCCCAGCAGAGTCTGAGCCCGGTGCACGGTGTCCCCCCCTTTCCTATGTCTCCGGTGTAAAGTTTGCTGAAGGTGACACGTGTGTTCCCAGGGCGAATGTGCTGCGATAAGTCCGGTGTGCGGGTGAATGTGCCGGAGACGCTGCGGCTGTGTTTTCTCTTTCCCCTCCTGGCTGCCTTGTTCCTCCCTCAGCCTGTGAACAATGTGCACTGGTGGACTAGTGCGACTCCTACTGTAGTAAACCCGGGAGAGAAGTGAGCATTCCCAGCCTGAGTGCAGGAAGTGCGGGCTGACTCCTCTCCAACACCCTCCCCCAGCTCCTACACCTCCTCCATATACTACAATGTGTCCCTGTCACACATGACTTCTACCTCAGCCATGACAGCTTCACATTGACATTTACATGTTTTCATTTCTGAGGAGATTTGTCCTCACCTCCTGTCCCTGTCAGGCCTGTGTGAGGAATGAAGCCTGCGGTTGCCCATGACGACAAGAAATGTCACATTGCAACAAATCACCACAAATGTTCCAAACTTTACCTAAAGTAAAAAAAAAAGGAAAAAAGTAGAATAAGGCGTTAATACAAAATATAATAAAAATGCCTGTGAAAGCGGTGTTAAAAGCGTACCTTATATTCACTTTACATAAAAGAGAGATCCAGACAATCCGTTTATGTGAGATAAAAATTCTGTTTGTGTGTATTTTTTTAGGTGCAACACCCTTTTTTTTATTTATCTTTTTTTTTTTACGAAAATTGAATAGGAGCACAAAGCCTCCCAGGATACCTACGTCACACATCCCGGGAGGCTCTTGGGTGCTCTTTCTGCGCATGCCCGAGCATCTCCGGTATGCGCAGAAGGATGCTTTTTGTGAAAAAAAAATTTGCCAATTGCACGCAGTGACATTTTTCCAGCAAGTTTTCTTTACAATCTGTCACCCGATCTCGTGGCTGGGTCAGGTGATGTAGGAAGAAGAATCCGGAAGAAGAGGAGAAGATGGCGGCACCTGGAGGGCCGGCACAAAAATTGATACCGGGACGACGCGGGACCTGATGGAATCTCACTGCGTGCAATCGGCAAATGGAGACACGTCAAGACTGATCGAATGTACTGCGGGATTGAAAGTAAGTGATTTTTTTTGTTTTAGGCAGTTTTGAGTTTAGTTCCTCTTTAAGCAATTCCGATTAAAGTCTTTGGAAGCCACAGGTGCAAAGGAGCTGCATTCAGGGTTAAAAACCACAGCGACAATGCACACATCGTGATTCCTATCATATAAACGATATAATGTACAGTTTTAATGATTGACGTTATATAAATACTATTTATTATTATTAATAAATATAATAATAATAATAAATTAAGGATAATAAACAGACCCGATCAGACCAATGTTAAAGCAAAACTAAAGTTCCACCATTAAAGTGAAACTAAAGTCAAAATAAAAAAAACACACTTACCTTTAATCCCGTAGATCTGCCAATCCATCGGGAGGTTTCTTCGATTGGGTCCCGCATGGTTCCAGTATCCTTCTTCAAGTAAAGTAAAAAATACCCAAAACAAAAAAATATACACTTACCTCCAATCCCGCAGAGCAGTCGATCCACCTGAAAGGTTTCTTCCATCGGGTCCCACGTCGTCCCCGTATCAGTCTTAAGGCCAGCGCCCCAGGCACTGCCATCTTCCCCTCCTCTTCCGGGTTCTTCTTCCTACATCACCCAAAGCAGGCACAAGATCGGGTGATGTAGTTTGGGGTAAAAACTTGCCAATCTAACTGCGCATGCGTGAGATCAGCAATTTTTTTTCCCTTTGAAGAGAGGCCTCCTTCTGAACATGCCTGAGCATCTCAAGCACCCAAGAGCCTCTAGAGATGCGTGACGTAGGTATCCCGGGAGGCTCTGGGCTCCCATTCTGTCTAAATCACAATGGTGTGACAGAAAGTGGATGTACTTAAAAAAAAATACAATTTTTACTTTATATAAATGGGTTGTCTACCCCATGTAAAGGAAAATTTTGAGTTTAGGTTCGCTTTAAGAATCCACAATCAGGCAGGTCGTTATTACAGAAAGAGATAGACAATGTCCATTCTGCAATAACCCCTCCAATTTGCCTGGTATCTGGAAAAAAATGAGCTGCGTATGCTCAGCGTCAGATGCCCGGCAATCCTGGCTTTGCTATGCGCATGCTAGGAATGAATGAATTAGCAGGAGTGTGGAGTTACATCATCCAATCAAGATCATCTTCAGAGAAGAAGGAAGAAGATGGCAGCACCCTGCAAGGGAACGAGGACAGGTGAGTATTGCAGGTTTAGTTCCACTTTAACAATTTTTGCAGGTGGTTTTGAGTGTCTTGCAAAATCCATCTGAACATAGCCGCCTGGTTGTTATTATCACAAGGAAGATTCACCCTCGCTGAATGTCCTGATTGTCAATGTATCTGGGAATGAAAGTGAAGGGAAATCCAAAACTTTGAGTGACCACTAGGAAGGTAAGGGGAATCTTCCATTGGGGAGACTTGTTTCTATGACAACTGTCTAAGAGGGGATTTGGCTCACATTGAAATGATGCCCTGTCCCTTCCTGCTGAGTATACAGGACAGGAAGTCAAGGGAAATCTCTCTAATAATACTAATGGCAAAAAAATAAATAAAAAAAATATACAGCAGTTTTAATGCCCTTTCAGGCCCTCAATGTCAAACTGCACAGCTGACAGCTCCTGGAAGCACAGCAAATTGCAGGAGAGGCAAATCGTACCGCAGGCAAATACAATAAAAATGAAGCATGTGCTGTTGCATGTTTTATGTGCCCAGTTCTTACAAAAAAAAAAGATCCCACTATTTTCCTAACACGAAAGTATTTCAACATTTTACTGCAGGCAGCAAAAGGTTGCTGACCACCACCCCCATTCATTTGCTATGGGCAGCCCTCAGTGGGATGGTACATGAAATGTCTGAACCATGGGCAATGCTCTCAGGTGTGTGGTACCTGCACAGTAATATAGGTATTTCCAAATGTGTGACAACATGTACTGGTATAAAAAGAGCCTCAAATTATATTATGAGCAAAACATTTTCTTTATTTTAGAAAGAATTGGAAGTTGAAGTTTGGATAGTGTTTTGCTATCTGTGCTATTAGGGAGATTTACCTTCATTTCTTGTCCGTCATACTCAGCAGGATGTGAGCCAATACCCCTTCTAGACAGTTGTCATGAAAGTGTTCTCAGTAAAGGATTCCCCTTGATTGCTGTTCTAATGGGCTTTGTCTTCAGTAACCTATCTTGTGGATAGTGTAGAGAAAAAGTTAAAGCATTCTGTTACTTAATAAGGGGATTTTCATTCACTTCCTATCCAGTAGTCTCAACAGGAAGTGAGAGGATATTGTCACTGAAACAGAAGTCCTCATAGAATGAAGCCAAACAAAGTGGTGTGCTTGGCTTTTTGGAAATAATGTCTAATAGGAGGTTCACCTTCCTGCCAGACCACCTTACCTGTTCATCCTCCAATACCTCCAAAGTCAGAGGGCAGTCTACAGCTGAAATGCTTCTATAGACTTCAATGTTTGCACTAGCACAGACTTTCTCAACCTTTTTAACATGGGACTACCCTTGAAATATCTTTCAGGTCTTCATCAAAAAATAGGTCTGTTATCAAAAATATAATATTAATAATATAAAAAATAAAATAATTATTATTGCCACAAACACTCATCTGGACTTAGCTTAATCCTTCCTAATTGCATCCAAATCGAAAAGCTTTTGGCTAGAGATGGCCTTTAAAGTTTGATGTTGACTCCAAAAGAAGGTTAGGTGCACAAGAGGGTCCTCATTCACAGTCCGATAATGCACACACAACATGCATGGACATGAATGACAGCATTACTCTGGATTTGTTTTCTTTTACTGATGTCCTCCTGTCCTGTGTTTCAGCAAGCTGGACAAAATCCAAATTGTTGGGTTTTCTTTTCCGTTGCACACCAAGCAAATCATTGTGGTAAATGGACCAGTGATACCATGCTAACCATTTAACTTGTCCAAGTGTCCAACCCAGCACTGGTGGTGAGATGGAGCCCTAAAAATGGATGGGGTGGGGTTGGGTGGGCATGCTGCAATCAAACTTAATGGAAGGTTGTAGTAAAGTTTTTTTTGTCTTTTTGCAATGTTGTCAGACTGAAAGAAGTTTCTATTGTGATCAGGGAGCTGTGCAATGAGGGATCAGAGTGAAACAAGAGCACCAAGTTAGTATTGTTCCATAACATTACAAATAAATTCATACAATACAAGAACTACACTCCACAAAAGAATGTGACATTGTAAAGAAAGCAAAAACTATGATTTTAGAATAAGCGTAGAAGTGTTATACTCCTTAAGGTTATTTTTTTGGAGGGTAGGGGGCACCTTTTAGAGATAAGCACGTGGACACGTTAAATACCCCTGCCACACTCTGAATGTTGTGAACCATAAAAAATGAATACACATTAAAATAAACAATGAATACGGACTAATTAAAGTGTTTTTACGACTATGTTTCCTTTCTATTAATTTTTGAAAACAACAAATGGAATAATTTTAAGGCCAAATGAACGCTTTAGTACTAAATTACACTTTTTAATAGTTAAATAATGTATAATAATACATGTTTTATGGAAGTGTATAAAACTGAAAGAAGGACAGTCCCTCCAAATCAGGGACAGCTGAGAGGTGTGACAATGTAGGTCAGAAGGAGGTGAACTGCATCTTAATGAATTTAGAAAAGCTTTAAATTGAGGCCATCAACACAGGCTCCATATATCTATCAACACAAGATCTTAGATTGTTGTCACCAGAACAGGTGTCACCAGTGGAGGATTTAACCCCTATTACTGTTTTGGAAAAACCCAAAACAATTTGTGTTTGGAAATCGATGATCACCAAGACAAACAGAAAGGATACCTTTCAACAGGAGGGACAAAGTCAGTATATTTAGAAGCATTACATCAACCCTCAGGAATACCAAATCAGTAAGGTCACAGGATCTGGAAGTAAAGCCGTAACATATAGAAAGGTCATAAAATGTACACAAGGTGTTTGCAGCAAATGGAGGCTCAGTACAAGCGTAGGAACACGTTGATTGGTTTCTGAGTGACATATTGCTAAATCTTTAATGTTCGGACCAGTAAGAAAGGCCATATCCTAATCGGCCCCAAGGCTGGAGCTTGCGGGAACTGGAAGTTCTGGCACAGGGGTGCAGACTCCACACTGGATCTGTAAATGTTACACAGGGACACCCAAAGTAACAAAATACAGTACTATGAGTTGACATAACTAGTGACAGCATTGCTCTGTATTTTTTTTAATTTTTTTATTGTTCTCTTGTCATGTTGTAACGTGCTGCAGCAAAACACAACTTGTTGAAGCAAAGCATCAGTCAACCATTGAAAACCATGAAATTTTACTTGCCCAGGTGTTTTGACTGCTATGAGCCCTGCAGCCCAGCACTGGCGTTGGGATTGAGCCATAAACACAGGTGGACAGTTCGTGGAGCAGGTAAAATTTTGCAATTACTTTTAATGGTGGGTTGTCATACTTTTTTTTACATGTCCTTTTGCAAAGTTGTTAGCCTGAAAGCTATTGAGATCAGGGAGCTGTGTAGTTAAGGATCAGAGTGAAACAAGAGCTCCGAGTAAGTCTTCTTCCAGAACATTATCAATGTATTCATATGATAATGAAAAATAACTACAATCCACAAAAGGTGTGACAGGGGCAAAGAAAGCAGTAACTTTTCCTTAATTTCAGAATGAGTATAAAAGTGTTAAATAACTTTAACTAATGTTTGGGGGCCCAACTTTTGGAGACAGAAAAAGGACACTTTTTAGCTCTAATTATCTGGACAAATTACACACCCCTGCCATGTCCGGAATTTTATGAACCATAAAAAAATGGAAGCACATAAAAATAAAGAATAAACACGTACTGAATAAACTAACTAGTGCGTTTTTACACTACTATATTAACTTTTTAAAACAACAAATGGAAAAATTTAGAGGCAGCATGAAAGGTTTAGTGCTAAATAACATTTTTAATACTTAAATAATAATAATTTTAATGCATAATAATAAATTATTTATAGAGATGTATAGCTCCATCCAATAATGAGGGACTTGGATCTGAAAGTTGGTATGACAATGCAGATCAGAAGCAGGTGAACTGCCGATTAATTGCACCTGTCAATGAATTTTGAATGATATAAATATGGTCATCTCCCTGATGAAAGGAGAAAGGGTTGTAAATATTTTATATTTTACCCTTTTACTTATCTGGCACTCTTTTGTTTCATGTAATACATATAACCTGGGTAATTTTTATGCAGTGCACTTTACCTGCCCCTAATTTACCATGTGAATGTATAGTAATTAATACATATTTCCTTTATCCTTCTATTGTGGTCAGGAGTAAAATCACAATTAAAAATATATTAAATTTCTTTCTTGCAATATGCAGCTTGTAGTCAAAATTAGTTGTTTCAGGTCCAAGCCACTCTTCCTAACGCAAGCCACAATTTCCCAAAGAAATAATATACTTATACCTTGTCAGATAGCCCAGTCTGATGTTTCAATTGGAAAAAGCCACCCGTTAGCCAGGCTGCATCTGCTCTGCTCTGGGAATCCTTTGTCATATATAAAATGTTTTTAACAAAGAAAAAAATATAAACGTATTGTAAAAAAAAAAAAAAAACAGTTGGGATCTCCTAAAGATTTGTTTTGCTTCTGTTGGATAGGAAAGGAAGAGAATACTCTCCGGCGGGAACACACACAACAACAAAAGCCAGGCAATGATGTAACCATTCCCTAATTTAACCAAAGCAAGTTTTGGCTAAAGTTTCAAAGTCTGTGTATTGCTTACTCACCATACAACTGGAGTTTCGTTCTTTGTTTTTATACTTGTCCTTTTTTACCAAGAATTTGTTGGTCAGCGGGTGATCCACTGTGTGTTTTATTTTTAGGACCTGCAGTGCACTGGTAAAAATGTGCACAGATTAAATGTCTGATTTACTTAGTTGCGGTTCTTTGGATCTTCACACCTTACTCCTCAGTTTACCTACCTTTCAGAGCTTCAAACCAGTTATTCCTCCCTTGTTTGTAGTGCCATCAAACTTATTAAAGGGCATTTTATAAAAAATATTCAAAATGCAACCCTTGGAGCTTGTTCACACCACTTTATCTTTACAAGCAAGAGCTTTACATGTATTACCCTGTCAAAACCCAAGCTCTTTGGGACAGGGTCCTCTCCCACTGTGTCACTTTCTGTATTTGTCTGTCATTTGCAACCCCTATTTAATGTACAGTACTGTGTAATATGTTGGCGCTATTTAAATCCTGTTTATTAATATTATCAATAATAATAATAATAATAATAATAATAAAGCTTGATAAGCTGATCATGCAAATTACCTGTACTTGGTATGAAGTGATAAAAATATCATCATTATCTAGTACTGTTTTTTTATAGCGCTGACATATTACGTAGTGCTTTACAAAGCCCATAGTCATATCACTAACAGTTCCTCAAAATCTAATGTCCTTACCAGTCATAGGTCTTTTTAATACAATATTGTAATGCGCCTGGGCACACAAACCACAGCCAACTTCAAAAGTCCTTTTATCGAGTTTTATTGTAGTCATAAAACAAGACAGGGTATTTACAGAAATCAAGTCCGAAGCATAGTACAGGAGGGTAAAGCAGAAGCAGGTCAGGAACAATCCGAGGTCAGGCTAGGCAGCAGACAAGAGAGGTCACAAACAATCAGAGGTCAGGACAGGCAGAGTTCAGTCAAGAGTCAGGTATCAGACCAGGTCGCTATTATAATGACAATTAGAGAAACGTTAACCAACACAAAGATCGCACCCATGCACACTGTGTACACAGAGGCTTATAGCGGGCAATAGTATACAGGACAGAATCTCCTTAAACGACCAATGACCTTGCGCCACCTGGCGCCATTTGGTTGGCCGCAGGGAATTCAAATTAACTATGTCCCGCCCTGGGCTCGCAGGACAGGTATGTTCCTTACAAATATAAAGTCAATTTGGGGAGAAGCTGGTTAACCTAACTACATGTTTTGTGGCATAAAACTGGAGTACAGGAAGAGGACACCCATGCAAAGGGAGAACATGCAAACTCTATTCAGAATCTATTCAAACTCTATTCAGAGATTTGAACCTGGGAACCAACGCTGCAAGAGCCACTGAGCCATCATACTGTATATACTGATATTAATAATATTTTTTTACTGAGGAAAAAAAGATACAGGGTTTCTTTAACACAAATGTTTTTTTATTATTATTATTATTATTAATAAACAGGATTTATATAGCGCCAACATATTACACAGCGCTGTACATTAAATGGGGATTGCAAATGACAGACTAATACCGACAGTGATACAGGAGGTGAGGACCCTGCCCCGAAGAGCTTACAATCTAGAAGATTGTATGTTTACAACAAAAATGTTTACAACAAACTGATTTTTACACATTACTACAAAAATAATATCATATTTTGCAACTGTAATTTTATTTTTTGTCAAATATCTTTAAACTAAAGCCAGATGGTGAGGAGAAACAGCTTGTTTTATTAAAGACGTGTAACAGTTCATTCACATCTCTTCTTCTGCATGATTTGTCATTGCTATTAGGAGTCTTCTTTTATCTATTTTTATATGTAAAAGCAGTTACTCCAGCGCCATTGAAAAGGAGAAGATGTTGGCTTGACATGAAAAGAACCTAGAGATCTGAGATGTCCCAAAATAGTCTGTGGGAAGGATGACAATGTACAAAAAACATGTATATGAAACCCCTAGTAATGGCATTGAAACTCATCCACTGGAAAGAATAACAAACACGGAGGAGAATTCATCTGCGCTTGCCATGCCTTCTATCTTTTAAAACACATTCTATGGTTTAGCAGATGAGCTGATAAACAAAAACTTGCCTAACACCTGTGCCACAGAAAGTGCAATAAAGTAACGATTACACGCTTGAGTAAACGCCAAATTTTGCTATTTAAAGGTTAAGTGTACACATAGACGCAACAGAGCTGTCTACACATGAACTGACATAGAAGATGTGTTGAAAAGCTTTACAGTGGTATCATCTGAAAAGGATTTAATAGACTGCCTGTAAGGGGTTTCAAAATTCTTTACTGGAAATGTACTTGTCCTTTCCATCATCTAAAGCAGTCATCCTTAACTGGTGTTTTGTGGTCCCCATCTGGCTTTAAGTACACACTAATATTATTTACCCCTCTGGATTCGTATATATGCTATATGGGCACATGTGTGTGTATATACCTCCGTATGATTGAGTTCAAGTGTTTACACTGTTAATACTACAGCATATACAGTAGTACAAATGTATTTGATACAAATACATTCATCTAGTTTCTGAGGAAGTCCCATTTCTGTTCCAGCATGACTTATTGCACAAAGCCAGCTCCATTAAGATATGGTTTGATGTAGGAGCTTGATGTAGAGGAACTTCAATTTCTTGGACCTCTGACCTCAACGCTACTGAACATCTAGGAGATACATGAGAATAGGAATGTGAGCCAAGTCTTGTCCTCCAACATTACTACCTGACCTAACAAATGCTCTTTTGGGCAAATAGACACCAAATTTTCCCAGTAGATTGGAAGCTTTTAGGCAGAATAACAGGAGGGGGCCGACAGCTCAGTAATATTGCCCATGATTTTAAAATAGGCCCTCCAATAAGCTCGTCAATGTATCTTTAAAGATGGTCAATAGGATGCTAAAATTTGACTTTTGTATACAAATAGCATTCAGATTGAACCGACTTTAATCATACTCTGGAGGCTCAGTTTCAAGTCATTGCTATCTACATACAATTGTTGAAATTTTTGCATCTATTTGCCCATCTCTAATGGTCAGTTGCCCAATGACTTTTGGAAATATTCAAATACTCCAACAGTAAGATCTGCGTGCCATATATCCTGATTTGGTTCTTGTCCAACAGTGCGTTTTAGGTGTTCTCTCTCTCTTTAAAATGTTGTAGGACCTCCTGTTTCATGCATGATAGTATACAATAAATGAGCAAGTCAAAGACAAAATGATCACGGCAGATGTGCAGACAAAAGAGCAATGATCTGACCAACAGAATCCCAAAGACAAAGGAAATTGTTATATGTTAAAATCTCCTGCAGCTGCTACAAATTCAAAACAGGAAAATGAATAAATAATAAACCCCTGAAATACATCACTTGTGGATATTGTTTGTAGCAGCTTTTCAACAAGTGCCTGTCTGAAGATGTGACCCTAGGAGAGGCAGAAGTAGATTGACCTGAGTTTGTTTCCACATGAAAACGGTAATATTGGATGAATATCATCTTATCTACAGGTAACCTAACAATGGATAAAACCTTAATAAATAATCCATCTGAATAAAGTCAAAGATTTAAATGACATGTTTTTCACATTTCTCAATCTAGGAAGAATAATTCAAACTAGTTTCATCCATGGGATGTTTGACGTCCATGACCATTTGATGACTACATCTACATGAATATAGTTACTCACTTCCTGCTGTCTTTCCACACTCGCTGTTTAGACGGTGTACAGGGGTCAGCTAAAGTTAATGGATAACAGATTGATGTTTTAGGGTCAGTTTCTTCATTTAGGACAGCTGCAGTGATTTGTAGACTTGAAATGGAACTGGTCATAAAACAAATTCATACAGCTTTATAGTGATTATTTTTTGTTAGTTAAGTTATGGTTGGGTACCCCAACCCTGAATAAAACAATCATGTTATCTTCTGCATTTATTAGTCTACTGCAAACTTTACCGGGCTGCCACTCCTTGCCTCCTAGGTCACATACTAAGCGCCCACATATGAACACAGATACAAACACACGTTGTTTTGTTGGAGGATGTCATTAAAATTCATAGATTTAGAAATTTAACTTTGGTCTACAAAAAAAAAGCAAAAAATAGTTTGTTTGTTTTTTGCATAAAATGTGTGTACTCGCTTTCATTTTTGGATGACCAACGCTTTCCATTGGTTTTGATGCTTCTGCACTTTTTTTTTCTTGAAACCCCCACCACCCATTACAACTGGGTGAACTGGGCTCTATATATTTTGCTGTCAGACTGATAAATTAAATAGGGGTGGAACTAAACCCCACATTTTTCACCTGTCCCCATTCCCTCTCTAGGTACTGCTATCTTCTCCTTTTCCTGTCGGCAATCTTTGGCCATATTGATTGGCCAGGCCAGAATTATGCCGGAGTTCATTAATTCCCAGGACATGCAGGGGAAGCCGGGATTGCTGGGTATCCTGGAAAGCAAAGCTAACACTGCAAATGCACAGCTCTGTTTTTTTGGCAGATACCCGGAGAGATCAGACAGGTAGGAGGGATTATTGCAGAAGGAACGTTGCCTGTCCCTTTTTGCATGATTGTGAAAACTTAAAAGTGGAACTTCAGTGCTTTAATTGAGTCATGTCATGGTTGTGTGTTTGCCACCTTATTATTATTATAGAGAAGCTAAGTTATGCTAAACTCTACACTGCAATAGGGTAAATGCTCATTTATGTCCAGGGGAAACAAAGGAAGGTCTTTCACTTACCTCACCCCTTGCTTCCTTAGAAGTTGGCACATATAAGACTTAAATGCATTGGCCAAAACTTACTGCTAAGATATTTACAATAAACCAACCGCACGTATATTTATCTCTCCAAATCCAATGTCCCAGAAAAAGATAATTTTGCTTTATAAGTTGCCAACAAACTGTGCTTTACCTGATTAACCAGATTTCCATGTCTTTCATTCGAAGTGATTTCATTGTGGCTATGCAGCAAGATCTCAATATAACCTGAGAGTTTATTTGCTTGAGCTCATAGCGTGTAACCCCTTTATTCATCTTTTGAAGCATATTCATTTCATGTGACGCAGTTGGCAAAAATAAGTTAACTCAAATGCCCACAAACAATCTAATGTGCATTTGTGCATTAAGTATAATATAAGAACAGTTAGGTATCCCATTGCGTTCTGAATTTATGACAGCATGAGTGTCTCCAAGGTATTTGGGCAGCATTGTTAGCTTGTTATCTGTTATTATAATTGTGTGCCGTTAAATTTTATCCCATTGCTGCTTATTAAGCATTATAATTGTAAGCTATTTGCCCTAAATTCACTGGATATTAATGAGAACAGAAGAAGAATACAACTAGAATGAAACATATCTATTAAATGGATATTGCTTTAGTCATTAAAAATGTTTTCATTTTTTTGATATCTTTTCTTTTTAATACTTTTGTTGTATTACTTTTTTAACTGTTCTTGTGGTTAACTGAAAATTCACAATTTTTTTTTTTGTTCACTTTTCAGTTGACTTTCAATTAGCTTAGTGAATACGTTTTCACTTCAATCATCCAATTATGCACAAGATTCTCATTTCCTTTGCACATCATTGGATATTTACTTTTTACTGAGCAAAGTAATAGTAAGAGTAAAATATTCTGCATGGCAAATCAACCACTTTGTGTATATAAAATAAAGCAATCCCAATCTGTACACTTCCATTGGGTAAATTTTTATTTTTAGCACCAAAGATTGATTAAACTAAAAGGAACACCTGAACCTTAAATTAAAACAACACAAACCCACCCTGACTAATGCTTTCAAACTATAATAAGCACACCCCATACTTACCTTTTTTTTCTTACCATAGTTTATCCCTTCTGCAATTCTTTTCTCCACTGGCTACCAGAGATGCATTGGGAGAATAGGTTGCCTCTAATCTTTTTGCTGACTTCAATGATGTACAAAACTGGTAGCTCCCTCCTGTACATTTACCAAACCCTGGGCTAATGTATTCTCAGCTTTTCCTCTCAATGTCCTTTTTTTCTGTTATGCCTTCCAGCTGTTTATTCGTAGGACTCTATATGGGGGTTCCCTATGGATGCAGATTCACTAATTGCACTGTCATCCAGGTTTACTATAGGAGTATGAAACAGGTAGCTGGGTTCCCCTTGGACATTTTTAAAACCATGGGCTGCTGTCTTGGTTGCTTTTGGTTGATCCAGCAATGGTGGATGGTATGATACATGTATGGTTGATGCGGATATCAAGAGAAAATTGATATTATCTCTTCCCTACCTTATCCAAAAATATATTTCACTAATGGAAACAAAGATATGCTTGCAATTTGTATGAACCTATAATAATGTACTTAAAGTAGCTCCTGCATATGTTATGCTGGTGTTAAATAATATAACATGATAGTAATGTTGATGATAATAATAATTAGCCTAATGTAGATATACTTATTAAAAGTATTACATTTCCTGGTCACAGGTTCACTTACTAAGATGGCAGGAGCAGTTATTAAAGCTGCATTAATTCATTTAGCAATGTTGTCTACAAATGGGAAATAAAAAGAAATTAAATACAGACAAGATACCAGCAGAACCAGATACAAATCGAATGTAAATTAGACTGACCCTCATTTAGCAAGGAATTTGCAACCACCTGAGTGTGTATTTAAAAGTCCTGCACTTACTTATATATATATTGTGACAGAGTGTCACTAAGAGTGGCAGGAAAGTGTATTAAAGACTCCAGGGAAATGAAAGTGAGGATGTTTGGATAGGTTTTCTAGAAAAAAACTAGGTTCTTTAGGGCCCTTGAGCTGGCCAAGGGAGTGAAAGGGTGGGTTCTTTGGCCAAACCTAATCCTGACTGGGTAAACATGCACCTGCACTCAGGTGCAAGAAAGAGAGGACATTGATCAGCAAGAGGCTGAGGGAAGATGATCAGCCACTGTGTTGCAGGCTGGAGTGTGCTTAGAAGGCAGCCAGAGGGTTCCAGGCTGAGAAGGCAGCCAGAGGGTTC